>NW_027437192.1:35018699-35093699 GCF_033239565.1 Halichoeres trimaculatus | reverse complement strand
GCGCTCAGATAACTGTCCTCACATGTGTTCCTGGTTTACTCTGATTTTGAGGTGACTGAGGTGTGCAGGAGAAACACTTGGAGCCCAATGTTTTACTGGAGGAGTTCAAAGTCCCTGTGAGGACTTTCTAAATGATCTTTAACAACTCTAACTTTATATATCTGTGTTTGTAATCTAGGATTTAAAATGAGATTATCAGCACTGACATAAATTGAACACTATTCCTCAGAGTCTGTGGTCATGTCAGATTGTAGAGCTCCCTGAAACAAACTCACACATTGACAAGAGTCCAAAGTATATGCCAGTAGGTTATGGTGCTCATGGGAAACAGAGTCTTTATCGCTGAGAAAAACACTGACGATTCTGGCTAGGGATGTACCAAAAATTCAGCTTCTGAAAGTTTTAGTCAAAAATGACCCCAAAGTGCATTTTCTGTTTTCAGCCAAAAGATTTTTCTCACCGAACCAGCACAGTCAGAACAGCATGTCGTGATGATGCAAGCAAAACCTGCAGCCAGCGCGCTCTTGTCTGGTTAAAGGAACAACACACCTACAGCGTCGATGTGTTTCAGTGTATGAATAGGGATTTCCAAAGCATGTAATTTGTACATGAGATATAATCCCCGCCATGATGGATGGCGCACAAAGCACAGCGCAGGAGGAGAGCAGAAGCAGAAAAAAAGGACTTGTCTCTCTGAACCAGATGAGGGGCAGACCTCATCCCATAGATCAGGTCTGTACCTTGTACTTCAACAGACTAAATAGCTGTTTACAATTTATCTGATTTTTAGAGTCAGGAAAAATAATGTCACAAGCACAGCAAGAGATGCAGGGAAAATCTCTGCTTTTTTGATGCGCTCTGAATGCCATCTCTGTGAGGACGGCTTCATGCTCCGAAGCATTAATGTTAATTCATGCAGTCACAATGTCTTAGTGAGGTTAGTACAGTCACAGCCATAAATCCAATGGTACCCATGATTGCCATGATGATTTCTTTTCGGGGTTTCGGCTTTGGGTTTTCTGCCTTGATTTTCGGTTATAGCCAAGAATTTTAATTTCACGCATCCCTAATTCTGACCACAGATGTCACTGCAGTCCACACCAAGCAGGAAGTCCTCACAGAGACTTTGAAGTTCCTGAAGCTGCAGAGGTTCCTCCTGACTGCCTCTCTGTTTGAAACATGCTGAGAGTTTAGGGTCGCTCTTCTGCTTAAGCTGGACTTGGAAGGCATGTAATGATTTTATTTTCTTCTGAAGGTTTTATTCACTTGATTTAAACTGTAAGAGCTGAAGGAAACTCAAAGGGACACGTGTGTCAGACCCTCTCTGTGTCAGAGAAAAGAATGAAGGATGAAGCTGGTGGATGGAGGATGACGTTCTAATGTTTTTCATTGTAGCTGCTGATGAGATTGAAGCTGACTGATTCTGACATTTTACTGATGATTCATTGATGTAACCATGTGACATCCAAATGCTTTGGGTTTGTTGAAAAACCACTTAGGAAGGCAGAGAATGGATTATTGCTGTACTGTAATCAGCTGGGAGACACGATCATGGGACTGATCGGCTCCCACCTCTGTACGGTGATGGGTTCAAGCACTGCCTGATGTGTTTATAACTTTAATACAGTATAAATAAAATTGACTATTTTGATATCCGTCCAAATGCTCAGTCTCTCTCTCATTGCCGGTGCTTCACATCAGCTGAATCAAACACATCCTCAGGGGTCCAGCTGCTTCCAAGGCTGAAGAAGAAGGGCACTCTAAGGTCCAGACATCAGAGGCAGAACCAGAGAACTCATGAAACCAGCAGCATGGACCAGGGTGCTCTGAGTTTCTGCAAAGTGACTGAACTGCTCCACTAGGAGGGGGCCATAAATTCCCCCTTTGATGACATATAGTTCTGTAATATGCCTGTTTTCCACCAGAGGCAGCAGGGAGCACACTGACTGTCCAGGTCAAAATGTAGACTTTTCCAGTGCCTCGTCTTCCTGTAGTGGTGCAGGGTTTTGGATTTCACTCATTCACTGTTGGACAATAAAATACCCCTCAAACCTGCCTTCTCTACCTCAGCTGCTTCTGGGTAAATGACCTCACACTCTCGGGTCATATGAACCGTTACAAAGTCCTGGTGAAGCCATCCTGGTTCAGTTAAATGCTGTTTTTAAGCCGTCTCCCTGCTTGAGACAGCTGAACAGTTTCACCTGCTTTAGCTGTTTCAGCTTTTTGAAACGGCTTTGAATGGTAAGAGCTTTGCCGTTTTTCTCTTTTCACTGTCAGACACGTAGCCTTATGGGATATCACTCTCTGATGGGACACTACAGCATCTCAAGACTCCTCTGAAACTTCACATCAGCAGAGTTTTGATGAGAGAGAACAGGTGAGCTGAAAACTGAGGATGAGTTAGAAACTGGTCAAAAAGCTGAGAGGGTTTGATGTGAGTTTGAAGAACCAAATACTGAACACAACCATCATAACATTAATAAAACTGAGTTTGCATCGCGGTGAAGGTCAGATTCATCATCCGTAAATAATTCATACAACTCAACAACAGAATAAAAATACTCACTATCAGTTATTTCTCTTGTTTATTTTCTCGTAGATTCTTTTACTCTACGAGAATAATTTAAGTCACAGAGGAAAGGTAAAAAAAAAAAAAAAGAGACTTGTTCTATTTCCTTTAGAGTTCCTAAAGTTTCATTTGTTAGCGTGAGCTTGGTAAAGAACAGAATTTCTGTTTTCCCTGAGCTCTTACATAGACTGTTAGTGACAAAGCTAGCTTCTTTCGCATAGTGTAAATACAGTTCACCGGATTAAGATTCAGGGTTCTCAGTTTGACATAAAGAGCTCTCCACCAGCAGCTCTTTAACCAGCGTGAAGAAAAATGGAAGCTTTGCTGATTAACGCTCATACTGTGGTGATCTGCTTGTCAGACTGCTTCTCTCTGAACCTCACAAACTGTCACCAACTGACACAGAATCCACTCCAATCCTAAGAGGAGGAAGTCAGATCAGCAGGAAAAGTGGTGTATGGAGCAGGCTGTCATGAGGTGGTGAGAGGAGGTGTTCAGAGAGATAAAGACACAGAAAAACACTGACATGTTGAAAAGTGAGCTGTGATCAGCAGTTCTCAGAATTTCCTGTTGTCCTGTTGAATCATTACTATGTCCTGTTTCACAAATGTGTTAAAGGAGCACTTTCACACACAGAGACACACAGACACACACAGACACACACAGAGGGAAGTAAGTCACCCACCCTGTTCCCCTTATCTATGAACCCTTATCTCTCTGAACCAGTGGGGAACTGTTGTCCTCCGAGGGTCAACTGTGAAACTATCCTGAGAGGACGCTCAGAGTTTGGACAACGCTCTGCAGTCTGTTGACAGTATTTTACATCTTACTTGGAAATCTGATTGAGCTTAAGAGAAAATCTGTGGTGGGTTTTCTTCAAAAGAACAAATCTAAAGCGGAACATTGCCCACACGGTCTCTCACAGAGTGCTGAGGCTCTTCTCATCTGTCCATATGACAGTCCTCCTCATTCTCACTCCTGTTGCTAAGACATTGAGCTGAGTGAGTCAGAGATGTTCCCCCTGCTGCGGTCTAACATGGCACAGTTTCTGACCCTGATCGCTTGTTTTTCTGACACCTCTCTGAAACCTGCTGCTGACATCAGGTTGAAATGAGCAGATATTTTTCACAATGTTGAATCACTCTAATGTTCAACATTTGATATGCTCTGTGTACGTTATTACCAGGGAAACAGAGACTTGTCAGGATTTATAGACCCTCAGGCCCCGTTTACACAATGTTTCACCCCAAAATCTGTGTTTACACTGAAACGCTAAGACGGAAAACGCTGTAGTAAGCATGCCAAGCCTGTAGTTGGTGCTATAACTGTCTTGTCCAGAAGCAGCTTTTGGTAGATCTCCACTGAAGTAGAGTTGAGCCGATCATCTGGTGTATTGGTGAATGCTAAGAGCAGAAGTGGAGTTTTACGTCCCTAATTACTGTGCAGAAGTGAAACACAATCAAGAAAACAAACTGACAAAGCCAAACTGACAAAGCCAAACTGACAAAGCCAAACTGACAAAGCCAAAGTAGGGTTGTAAATATAAGCAAGCAGTTTATTCCAGCACAAGCCGAAACTGCTTGACAAACAAGGTGGGGGGTGAGGACTGGACCAAAGTGGTTGTGCCAAACAAATGAACTTAATAAAACAAAACCAGGGCCCTGTTCTACGAAGCAGGATTACAGCCTAGTGAGATAGCTTTGAGGATAGGTTCTGGATTCCCTGTTCTACAACACGGGATCACTCCTCAGAGAGGCAAGTCTCCATGGCAACATACGCTGAACGGCTAACGTGCTGCGGGGCAGGTTAGGTTCCAGATTAAACTCGCGGACTATAAAAACCCCGCCCACTGACCAATGAGCCCTCACGAAAAAATGGCTTGTCTGTTCCTAGAGGATCCCGTGGATATCGGAGCTCGCATTGTCCGAGGAACACTCCGGCGTGCGAGAGTTTTCAGGGACCGCACCGACCCACTCTCTTTTTGGGATTACCACCTTTATGAAAGGTACCGGTTTTCCAGGGAGGGGTTGGTAGTACATGACACTTTCAACAGGTAGTTAAAGGGAATGAAGAACTCTCACTGCCGTAATAAGATCTTCAATGCCAACACTTCTGTTCCATGACAATATTTTATTGCCGTCTTAAAATTGTGACAGGAATTCATGTAGGGCTCATGTGGGCTACATATCACACAAAAAATGTAAACACGATAGGAAAGAACAAATGAGTAAATTAATCTAAGACATAAATTAGGTATGGTGCATGTTACAGTAAAAGTGCATGGTGAACAGTGATATTTCAGGATGATAATGGCACAAAAGATTTTTTTTGCACTACATTTACGCATTTAGACTGTCAGCAATTTTCTGCCAGCACTCCTTCCGTGCTTTAGCAGCGGCGACGGTGCTGCTTTTCACGTTAATTACATGTTTCAGCTCGTCATACTTCTTCATGATCACCTCCTGCTCCTCCTGTATGAAGTATGCGGTCCTTCTCTCTCCGGCCTGCTCTGACGCTCCAGACTGCTCCATGTTCGCGATTGGTCAGATGCAGCGGGCTCCTTATATGTGTGCACGCGCTCATTGCCGAGCTGGATCCACTTAAGAGGTTGATAACCAGCGTCGTAAAACCGTGTAGCGAGACCGCCGGCTACCGCGCTCAGTACAGCGAGGTGGCTCCAAGGCTATCTCGCTAGGCTGAACTTGCTTCGTAGAACAGGGCCCAGGTCTAACTATTCTCTATCTCTTAAAAAAACAACAACAAATAATCCTAACTAGCTTCTCTAAAAAAAAAGGTGCCAAGGAGAGAAAACTACATGGGTGGCACAACCACACTTACCTAGTGCTTCTAACGCACAACTTACTAGGTGAAGCAAATGTAGGGGCACCCGGCTTGCCTCGTCCAACCTCACCTCAACCTTCCAGGACAGTTTGAAAGAAACAAAGAAACTGACAGACATGCTGGATCAGGAGGTAGAGCTCCTGCTAGAAAGCCTGTCCCTGCTTTCTGGAGAATCCCAGGTGTCAACCGTCAGATCCCCAGGCTCAGCAGGTGAGTGTAATTAGAGTGATCACCTTGGAGGAAAAAAGAAAGAGGAGTGAGGATCCCATGCTGCCAGCCATGTAACATGGAGCAACAGATGCTCGTTTGTTAAAGACAGTCAGCAGATTCAGCAGATTGAGCAGCACAAGAACAACACGGTAGACCACCACTATCGTAACAGTGGTACTGTTGGACTGCATGTGCAGAGCGGAGTGTGACGCCAGCATTTCCACTGAAAACTCCAGCTTACTGTTTACACGCCACTCCAGGCCGTTTTCAAAGTTTGCAGTTTTGGTCAGCTAAGCCAGAACTGCAACACCATCTTCATCAATCGAAGTAACAGGCTATCTCTTCAGAAGAGACAGAGTGACATCAAAGGGGGGCGGAGTTAAGGTCTATGTAGAAGACTGTATACAATGTCACGAATTGACTTGGGTAAACTGTGAACTTGAATGTATTGGTTTGAATATCACTCTATCACCACAAATGTCTTTCATTCTCATTGTTATTTATCGCCCACCCTCCGCTAACAATGTTTTTATGAAAAACTCCAAAACATGCTTAAAGGATGCAATTTTAAAAAAGAGGTGATAATAATGGAAGATCTAAATGTTAACTGGGAGGACAAATTAAAAAGAAAAAAACTCAAAAAAATAACTGATGGTTATGACCTCTCACAGCTGGTTACGGGTCCAACAAGAATAACTCAGTCGACCAGAACTCAGATTGACCTGGTATTCAGTAACAGGCCTGAGAGAATTACAAAATTTCTCAATCTGATTACTGGACTCTCTGATCATAATCTTGTACTGGTGGCCAGAAAATTAACAAATAGGAGATTCAGCCCCTCTCATGTCCCAGAACATGAATCTGTTAGGATCCCCAGGTGCAAAGAGGACCATTTTAAAAGAGCAGTTCAGGATTTTAACTGGACTGAGCTACTTTCTGAAAAGGACTTAAAAGAGGGCAGTTTTGTATTTATGAACAAAATGCAGCTGATCATCAAAGAATTTTCACAAAAGATTAAGTGCTGAGGTAAAAAAAAAAAAAAAAAACAGCCTTCCTTGGATAAACTCTGACATTTTGAAATTAATGAAAGAACGGGATCTTGCTTTGAAAAAAGCCATCAGAACTAAACTGTTTCATGATAAATACAAATTTTCCATGTTAAGAAATAAAGTAACTAGGGGAATGAGGAAAGCAAGGGCTGAGTTTTCATTTCTGTTATTAGTGAGGCAAAGGGTAATCCTAAGATAATATGGAACCAGTTAATAAAGCTCCTCGGACAACACCACAATACAGGCAAATCAATCGAACTTAATCTTAATGGAAACTTGGCAAAGGACCCAGCCCAGGTAGCTGGAGCTCTTAATCAGTACTTTGTTGATTCAGTGGCATCTATTGCAGAGGGATTCTCTACAAACCCTGAAGGTGGGCATACAGTAAACACAATGGAGCCACCTTTTAGTTTTAAAAATGCTGATAATTTAAAAATCTCAGAAATCATTACATCTCTAAAACCATCAAGAGCAAAAGATGTTTTTGGAATGGACACCACCATGTTAAAAAATCTTTGTCCATCACTTGTCAAACATGTCACAAGTATTGTTAACCTCTCAATATCTGAAAGAGAATTTCCAACAGTATGGAAATCAGCAGTTGTCACACCAATTTACAAATCCGGTGATCCCCATTCCCCCTGTAATTATAGACCTATCAGTATTTTACCAGTAATGTCCAAAGTTGCAGAGAAATGGGCAGCTGAGCAAATTATACACTACTTGAACAACAGTTCTTTTCATCTGCATCCAATGCAGTTTGGCTTCAGATCTAACCACTCAACCAAGACGGCAAATTGGCTCCTTATTGAAAAAATCAAGTCACTACTAGATGGTCGGGGCTTTGTAGGTGCTGTTTTTCTGGACCTCAGGAAAGCCTTTGACACTGTCAATCGTGGGGTTCTTTTATCTAAGTTATCCGCATTTAATTTTTCTTCTGATGCCCTTAAATGGGTAGAGTCATATCTTCATAATCGATATCAAACTGTGCGAATATATAACCATCAATCTGAAGCCCTCTACTTGTCAACTGGTGTTCCGCAGGGATCCATATTGGGCCCACTCCTATTCTGTTTGATGATGAATGACTTGCCATCTGTGTGTCCTGAGGTTCATATCCAAATGTATGCTGATGACACTGTTTTGTATGTACATGGTTTGACCAAAGCAGAAGTAGCTCTAAAACTCACCAATGCAATGGCTAAAATTACAGCATGGCTCAATCAGTGCTGTCTCCAACTAAATTTATCTAAAACAGTTGGAATGTTCTTCACTAAAACAGGTGACTCTGAAGACCCTGATATTATTGTATCAGGTGAAAAGCTACAGATTGTAAAAGAATTTAAATACCTGGGTGTTATTCTTTATTCTAATCTAAAATTCAGGGAACATGTAAAAAAAGTCTGTAAACGGGTGAAGTTTAACCTTGCAAATTTCAGAGTTATCAGGAACTCCATGTCCACCGAAGCAGCCAAGATGTACATGCATTCAATGATATTTTCTCACGTGACCTACTGTCTAACTAGCTGGTCCCAGGCTGGTCAACCAACCTTGAAACCACTTCAGTCTTTGTATAAGCAAACACTTAAAGTCTTTGACAAACAACAAAAACAATTTCATCATTGTGAGATTCTGAAAAAGCATAAGCTTCTAGCTGGGAAAACTTGGTAATACACATAAATGCATGTCTCGTCTATAAAATCATACATGATATGGCTCCCCCACCACTTTCTGATTTTGTCAGTCTTAGATCAAATTCCCATCACACAAGAGGAGTCACAAGAGGAGACTGCATTATCCCTCTTCGAAAAGCACTTTTAGTCAGTCAGTTTTCTCTGTCCAAGCCTCTCGAGAATGGAATAACATACCATCCACTGTCAGAGAGCTCAACACATATCAGTCATTCAGGTCTTACTTAAAACAGTGGCTTATAAAAAGTCAAAACTGCCAGCACTAAAACCATTACCCCTGTCCCTGCCAGCTCGTGTCTGCCTTCTACAAATTTGTCTTGTGCATGCAAGAACTGGCTGTATGTTGTTGTTGTTTTTTTCTGTGCTATGTTGCACTTTTGGTTTTGTTTCTCTTCCTCTGCTGCTCAACCCAGTCATGCATGCTTTATTTTAATAATCATATGCTTTTATATAGATCTGTCCAGTGTTAACAATACCTTGGTATACCTTATGTCTCTTACTTGCATGGCCTTGTATTTTGTGTTTTTCTGTTGTTTCTTTATATGCTTTGCATGATTTGGAAACCTACTTTATGCAGCTCCCTCTCTTTTTCATATATGTGGTTATTTACCCGTATGTAATATAATTATTTTATTTTATTTCTCTTTCTCTCTCTCTCTGTCTCTCTCTTCTTCTCTCTCAGATCCTAGTACTGTTTAACTTTAGGGTGTGATTTGTTTTTTTTTAATAACTAACTCTGCATTCTTTTATTCTGCTCTGTTTTATTTCATCTTGTGCTTTTTAGGTTGCCCATTTTAACATCTGGCCGGGGACTACAGATGAAAATTAGCCTTTTGGCTAACTCTGGCATATTTACTGTAAATGTCTATTAATATGCATTGTCCCTGTAACTCAAATAAATTAAATTAAATTAAACAATACTCTTGCGTCTCATACTAAAACCTTTGTTGAGTAAATGGCTCCTCAGACTCTATTCTCTCGGGTCACAGCTTTCTGCATTTTTTGTGTTTCACACTTCAGAATAAGGGAGACTAGGTATGGTTGTAACATAGGGAGAGTTGTAACACCACCAATTTCACCAATCAGGGATAAGATGGGAGTCACATGATCATTTCAGTGTTTACCCACTTTACACCCTGGTCACACATGGTGACTGTCAGAGCTGGAAACAGCTGCATGCAGATTCTATACAGAAAAAACTGATTTTGAGGTAAGAAAGTCAATTTTTTTGACTAAGACTATATTTTGTTTAGTACCTGTATTATTCAAGATAAAAACCATTTGACTTACATCAGAATAGATTGCAGTTCCTTAGGAAAAATGTGATGCATTTTTCCCATGCTAATTTCAATCAATGATTCTAATAGAGTTAGCAGTGGGGTTCCATGTATGGGTAATTTCTTATTTTCGTTTCAAGCTGATGAAAAAGTTTTGTTTTCACTTCCAAATTCACCTCAGAGAACCTCAGGGAGAGGTCTCCTGCTGGTGCCCAGAGTCAGGACTAAACACGGTGAGACTTCTTTCCAGTTTTATGCGCCCAAAATCTGGAACAGTCTGTCAGAAGATGCGAGACAGGCCTCAACACTGACAATGTTCAAAGCCCGGCTGAAAACAGTTCTGTTTAGCATTGCATACAACTGAAAGTATTTAATCTGCACTCTCCTCTTTTAATTTAATTAATCATTTTTAAAGTTTTATGATGTGATTTTATGCAATGATTTTATTTTATTTTAGCGGTAAAGCACTTTGAATTGCCTTGTGTATGAATTGTGCTCTACAAATAAACTTGCCTTGCCTTGCCTAAATTGACTGAAAGGGTCTACAGAACAATTTTGGTTCGAGGGTCAAGTGAGCGAATCAAAACATTGCCCTCTAGGGGGCGTTGAAGGCTACAAACCTACCACCGACCATAACAGAACATGGAAACTGTATTGATTAACTGATCCATACATGATAAGTACATATTGATTCAGGATCAGGAGTAGCAACTGATATTTCTAGCGTATGGCCAATGTAAGCCATTTTAACTTAAAAAACAGTATGAAAATCATAGGTCCATAAAACATGTAAAACAGGTGTATGTTTTGTTTTTGTTTTTTTTAATAATCTTGGTGATTAGTGGTTGGTCCACCACTAACAGAGGGACTTGATAACAGTCGAGATGCTCTGTTGTCCTTTTAGCCGGTCTATAACAGGAAGCAGCACTTTGGGATAACGTTTTTTTGCAAGCCCAGCTCTGGGCGACACATGGCGATGTGTCCTTGGGCAAGACAGTTAACCCCTAGTTGCTCCCACTGCTGCGTCAGTGGTGTGTGAATGGGTATGAAAGGGCGTGACTGTGATAGATGTACTGATGGATAGCTGTCACAGTAAAGATTGGATCCATCAGTGTGTGAATGTGAGAGCAAATGGGTGAGGATGGGTAAGTGTGACCTGTGGTGTACAGCAGCTTTGAGTGGTCCATGACTAGAAAAGCGCTATATAAGCTCAAGTCCATTTACCATTTACCATTTACCATTGTCAGCTGCTGCTGGCCTGTAAAGCTTTCCACATGTTTTGTGCCAGGATGCACGTTTCTGTTGCATGGACTCTTCATCTGGAAGTTCGACATATGGATGGGGACCAGCACCAATTGCTCTGAACTGAGATGCAAGGCTGACAATGCCTGTGGGTGCTCCCTCTCTACGACTGGCAACTGGATTTGCAAGATGGACAGGAAAATTGTTGTCCATTTGTTTTTGATAACAATCAGGCATTTGTTATCAAATGTTGTCTCAGGACCCTTTCCAAAAACATCAACATATCTAGTCCCCAAACACCAAGACAAGATAAGGAGTCTGATCTCATCTTAATCCACCATGAGTACAGCACTTTGCAGCATTTAGCAAGTTACAATGGAGAGGAACAACTTCCCTTTAACGGGCAGAAACCTCGGACAGAACCAGACTCATGTTAGACAGACATCTGAAGAGACTGGGATGGAGTTGGGGGGGCCGCACACACACACACACACACACACACACACACACACACACACACACACACACACACACACACACACACACACACACACACACACACTCACACACACACACACACACACACACACACACACAAACACACACACACACACACACACACACACACACACACACACACACACACACACACACAGATGCAGTCTGTAGTTTGGCATCGTAGTGTTGATTATGGTTAAACTGTAAAAAGCCGTAGCAGCTGGAGTCTGACAGGTCCACGGCAGCAGGCTGTCCAAATCACTGATCCTGAGTGACGTACAAGACAAACTCAGGGCCTCCCAGAGAGGTGTATGGTCAGTAACTATAACAGGACATTAAGACTAGAAGTTAGACTGACAGACCTTTTGTCTTTATGACCACCTATCTCTTCCATAAAGAACACAGATCTCTGCTGGACTCCTATTATTTTGGAGCAGCTTTTAAAAAGGCTGTACAGGCTGTTTCTGTCTTTGACAGACAAACCATCAAACCAACAGATAAAAGAAAATGTCAAAAGACTTTCAATAAAGGACCTGTAGAAAATATTTAGTATTTTGTTACAGACATTAAAAGACTTCAACTTCCTCAGTAAGTGGATTCTTTGTTGACATCAACAAGCAATGCTCTCAGTGTTAGTGCTGAACCTGAGCTGAGAGTCAAACACAGTACCGAAATACTTGTAAGATTCAGCAATCTCTACACATTTCCATGAATGGAACTGGCTTTAGTTTCAACACAATTCCTTTTAAAATCAACAGTAAGCTCCTTTGTTTTTGACACATTTAAGTCAAGGAAATTGTCATCACACCAGTCAATAAAAGCCGGAAGGGCACCACCATGGTCGGACTCTGAATCTCGGAGAAGGGATAACAGCACTGTGTCATCAGAGAATTTAACCAGATAGCTTCCTTCTTTACAAGATCTGCAGCTGTCTGTGTATAGAATAAAAAGAAGTGGTGACAGAACACAGCCCTGGGGAGAGCCTGTGTTAGACACATCAGACATGACTCCATTAACAAAGACCTGCTGTTTCCTGTCAGTTCAAAAGTTTAAAATTAGCAATAAGAACTGATCAGGCAACATAAAAGAAAAAGAAAGACGATCAGTTAAAAGGAGTGGGTGCATCTTATTAGAAACTGAAGAAAAGTCGACGCATAAAAGTCCAGCATGTGATTTTGGCTTCTCCTGATGCTTGAAAATGCTGTTGAAAATAAAGAGTTTTGCATCTTCCACTCCTACACCAAGAATACAAGCTCCTCTTTCAAAATTCTCTCAAAAGCTTTCATCACCAATGACGTTAAAGCCCCAGGTCTAAAGTCACTCAGTTCTTTTGGATTTAGGAACAGGCGTTATAGTCGAACTTTTCCATGATGCCGGAAGCTGGCATTGATTGGCTCACATCTGAAAAAGGAAAAAATGTACAGAAAACTTCACTGAGCTGGTCTGCACTGTGACAAAGAGTGCAACCGCAGATAGAATCAGGGCCAGCAGCCTTCCTAACATTAGTTTTCTTTAATAATTCTGTCACCTGATCCTGACATATCTGAAAATCACACTGAGGAACAAGAGAATCCTTCACCCTAGTAACATTGTGGGTGAAGTCAGACCTCTCAAACCAAGAGAAAAAGGCATTGAATGTGTTTGACAGGTCAGTATCAGTGACACCAGTAATGCTGATGTGATGCTTGGACTTGTCAGCATTCTTATTAATAGCAGCTATAGACTTCAGACCTAGCCTGGCCGCTCTAATGTCACCAGTGCTGAAGATCGTTTCTATTTTGTTTTTATAGTTACCTTAGCTCTTAGAATTTCTCTCTTCACCTCTCTAGAGACAGCTTTCCTCTCAAGAAGGTCTCCAGTGTAGAAAAATCCTTTTCTTTTTGTTTAAAACCATCTTAAGTTCCTTAGTTACCCAAGGTTTGTTATTTGGATAGGTAACAACCTTTTTGTAGATAAAACAGAGTTAACACAAAAAGAAACAAAGGAGGAGACAGTGTCACAGAGTTCATTAACATCATTGCAGGAATCAAGGAAACAATGCCAGTCTGTGCATTCAAAGCATCCCTGAAGGGATGAAATACTGTCCTCAGACCAGATTTTAACCTCCTTCTCTTCAAACTGAAGGCGTCTGAAGGACGGTTCATACAGAGGCAATATGAACACACTATTGTGATATGATGCAGGTCTAGACCCGTAAATGTTAATAAAATTTTATTAGCAGAAACCCAACATCAAGACAAGATAAGGAGTCTTATCTTAACTTAATCCACCATGAGTACAGGACTTTGCAGCATTAAGCAAGTGTTAGACTGATGTCTGTCATGTTAGACAGACATCTGTCTCGACTGTGTTGGTGTTAGAGAGAGACAGATAGAGAGAGAGTGGGAGAGAGAATAAGGGGGGGGGAATAGGGATACACACACGCACACACACACACACACATACACATACACACACACACACACACAGAAAGGGAGAGAGAGAGACAGATAGACGCAGTCTGAAGTTTGGTGCTGTGGCGACAGTTAAGGAGAAACCAGCAGGCCGTTTCTGGCAACAATCCAAAGCCGTAGCAGCTGGAGTCTAACAGGAGCACAGCAGCAGGCCGTCTATTTCACCGATCCCCAGGAACCTTTGAGATAAACTCAGAGCCTCCCAGAGAGGTGTATGGTCAGTAACTTTAACAGGACAGTAAGACTAGAAGTTAGACTGACAGAAAAAGAGGGAAACAGGAGCCCTGTGTGTCAGTTCCCCCCAGCAGTCTAAACCTATAGCAGCATGACTAGGAGCTGGTTCAGATCTGATCCAGCTCTAACTGTAAGCTTTATCAAAAGGAAAGTTTGAAGTCTACTCTTAAAGGTTGAGACCGTGTCTGCTCCCCGGACCTCAACCGGTAAGTTATTCCAAAGAAGAGGAGCCTGATAACTAAAGGCTCGACCTCCCATACTACTTTTAGAGACCCTCGGTACAATGAGCAGACCTGCATGTTGAGAACGCAAAGACCTAGACGGATTATACGGAACGATTAAGTCTTTAAGATACGATGGCCCAATTGCCATTAAGCTCTTTGTAAGTCAAAAGAAGAATTTTAAAATCTATCCTAGATTTTATAGGTAACCAGTGAAGAGACGCTAACACTGGAGAGATGTGCTCTCTCCTCCCAGTCCAAGTCAGTACCCGAGCGGCAGCATTCTGAACCAGCTGAAGAGTCCTAGTAGACTTATTAGGACAGCCGGATAAAAGAGAGTTACAGTAGTCCAGCCTAGAAGAAATGAAAGCATGGACCAGTTTCTCAGCGTCGCTCCGAGACAAGATGTGTCTAATTCTCTTGATATTATGAAGATGAAAAAAATGCCGTCCTTGAGACCTGTTGGATGTGAGAGAGAAAGGACAGGTCCTGATCCAAAAGAACTCCCAGGTTCCTGACAGTGGTGCTGGAAGCCAAGCTGATGTCGTCAGAGGCGGCGATGTTGTTCAAGAAAGCTTCTCTGAGATGTTTGGGTCCAAGAACAATGACTTCAGTCTTCTCTGAGTTCAGCAGTAAGAAGTTTCTGCTCATCCAGGACCTTACGTCTTTGAGGCATGCTTCAAGCTTAGATAAGCGGTTGGTTTCTTCAGGCTTCATTGACAAGTAAAGCTGAGTGTCATCTGCATAGCAGTGAAAGTTTATGGAGTGTTTCTTCAATATAGTGCCGAGAGGAAGCATATACAAGATGAAAAGAATCGTTCCGAGCACTGAACCTTGAGGAACTCCATATTGCACCCTGGTGTGCGAAGAAGAGATGTTGTTCACATGAACAAACTGATGTCGATCCGAAAGATACGATCGAAGCCAGGCTAAAGCGGTTCCTGAGATACCAAGAAGACTCTCTAATCTCCGCAGAAGAATGCAATGATCAATAGTGTCGAAAGCGGCACTAAGATCAAGCAAGACAAGCACAGAAAGAAGACCACTGTCCGAAGCCAAAAGTAGATCGTTGGTTACTTTCAGCAGCGCAGTCTCAGTGCTGTGGTGGGCTCTGAACCCAGACTGAAAGACCTAAAAAAGACTGTTGCTATGAAGAAAACCACAGAGCTGACTCGCAACAACTTTCTCCAAGATCTTAGAAACGAAAGAGAGGTTAGATATCGGTCTGTAGTTGACCAAATAGCCTGAATCAAGTGTAGGCTTTTTAAGAAGAGGCTTAATAACAGCAACTTTAAAAAGTTGGGGCACGTAGCCCGACAGTAGAGACGCATTAATCATCCTTAGTAAAGAAGATCCGACCAAGGGAAAGACTTCCTTCAGCAGCCAAGCTGGGATGGGATCCAGAGGACAAGTTGATGGTTTGGCTGAAGAGACAGTTGAATCAAGCTCTGACAGGTCCACAGGCGAGAAGCAGTCCAGGAGTATATTAGCTCTAAGCGACGTTTCCGCAAATTTGCCTTTGGTCGAAGGTTCTATCGCGGTTACATGTAACATATCTTATCGTTAAAAAAGCTCATAAAGTCCTAACTGCTAAGCGATAGAGGAACGCATGGCTCAGTAGAGCTATGACTGTTTGTCAGCCTGGCTACAGTGCTGAAAAGGAATCTGGGATTGTTTTTATTCTCTTCTATAAGAGTCGAGTAGTAAGTTGCACGCGCCAGTCGCAAAGCCTTTCTTTATTCATTTAGACTATTTTTCCAACGCGAGCAGGATTCGGTTGTTTTAGTCCAACGCCATATTCTTTCTAAATTCCTCGATTGTTGTTTGAGCTCACGAGTTTGAGCGTTGTACCACGGAGCGGAACGATGTCGTCTGAGAGTCCTCTGTCTGAGTGGAGCAACTGAATCGAGGACGGCTTGAAGAGAACCCGTGGTATCCGCAACAAGTTGATCAAGCTGAGAGGGAGCACAAGAGCTCTCTGCAAAAGTAGAGCAAGAATTCAAGGCAGCAGGAATTGCTTCCTTGAAAATGTCTACAGCTCTGTCAGACAAGTTCCTGGACAAGATGATTTTGTTTGCAGGTGAGAAATCCGACAGCAAGAATTCAAAAGTAATGAAGAAATGATCCGACAGAAGAGGATTCTGCGGCAAGACAGCCAAGTTGACAGGTTCCACGCCATAAGCAAGAACAAGTTCCAAGGTGTGGTTAAAGCGATGAGTAGGATGGTTCACAGACTGTGTGAAACCAAAAGAATCCAGTAAAGACATGAAGGCAATACAAAGACTATTGTCAACGACGTCCACATGAATATTAAAGTCACCAAAAATGATAATTTCATCCAAAAGAAGAACGATATTAGAAAGAAACTCTGAAAAGTCGGAGAGAAATTGAGAGTACGCGCCAGGAGGCCAGTAGACGATAACAAACAAAAATGGTTGCGCGGTTTTTACAGCTGGATGCAAGAAACTGAGAAAAAGACTTTCAAAAGAGCTAAAGCCTAGTTTAGGTCTAGTGCTAATATTAAAGCTAGAGTAAAAGCTAGCTGCCACTCCCCCCCCCACGGCCTGTGTCTCGAGGGTTATGAGTATTAAGGTGACTGGGAGGAGTGGACTCGTTTAAACTAACATATTCACCCTCACACAGCCAGGTTTCAGTCAGAGCAAGTAAATCAATGTGATAATCTGATATAAGTTCATTAACTAGCACAGCTTTAGATGATAAAGATCTAATATTTAACAAACCACATTTGACTTTAACGTCATGTGGTTCATCCGCACCGGAAGTTTTAATTTTTATAAGATTATCATAATTCACTCCTTTATTATTATTATTATTATTGTTGTTGTTGTTATAATAATTATTGTTGTTATTGTTATTTTTATTGTTATAGAAAAAGGGTCTTGGTCGGGGAACCGACACAGTCTCTATGTTACAACAGGAGTGGCTGGGAAACTGCACTAAGGGAAACGCAGAGGAGCGTGTAGGACTGCTGCTCTGCTGCCTGGTCTCCACTCTGAGTTGTCAGATGGGTAAACTAATAAAATCAGCCAGATTTCTAGTTAAAAGAGCTGCGCCATCCAGAGTGGGATGAACGCCATCTCGGCTAATTAGACCAGGCTTGCCCCAGAAGGATCGCCAGTTGTCAATAAAACCCACGCCATTATCTGGACACCAGTTCGACAGCCAGCGGTTGAATGAGGAGATACGGCTAAACATCTCATCATTTGCCCTATTTGGCAGGGGGCCAGAGAAAATTACCGAGTCCGACATAGTTTTGGCCAAAGCACACACCGACTCCACATTAATCTTTGTGACTTTCGACTGGCGACGTCGGGAGTCATTAACGCCGACATGTATAACTATCTTACGAAATCTACGTTTATCCTTTGCCAGCAGTTTTAAGTTGCCTTCAATGTCGCCCGCTCTGGCTCCCGGGAGGCACTGAACTATGGTGTCTGGCGTCACTAATTTCACATTCCGTACTACCGAGTCACCAATCACCAGAGTGTTGAGTTTCTTAGCAGGTGTGTTGCTAAGAGGGGCATATTTATGGGAAATGTGAACGTTACGGTTATCCGGCGTGCGATTTTTATGCTTGCGGCTATGTTTCCCTCTCACGGTCACCCAGCCACTACATCCTGGCTGCTCCGGATCTGCCGGGAGGGGGGAGGCTAAGCTAAGACGGCCCGCACCGGCTACAGGGCCACATTTAGCTAGCATTAGCTAAATGTGGCCTAGCTTTGGTGCGGAGCCGCGTCTCCAATTCAGTAACCCTCGCCTCCAGAGCTACAAATAGGCTACATTTAATACAATTATCATTATCCGTAAAGGAGGAAGAGGAATAACTAAACATCTGACACATCGGGCAGAAACAAGCCGCAGAAGGAGAGTCAGAGTGAGAGCTGGAGCTAGAGTGGAGAGACATCGCTAGTGCTGGGGAGCTAAAAGGCTAACAGGAAAACCAGTCGTCAGAACACCGAAAAAGTATACACTCTTGTGGGAAAAAAGGCAGAGTGCTTGGTGTAAACTACTATAGATCGATAAGATGGCAAGATTGAAAAGAGTGAAAGTCCGTAACAGGTAAAACAACAGATAGATTGAGAGCGAACGACTCCACTGTGCTGTACACAGAGTAAAGGAAAACTGGAAATGATACCACACACTCACGAACCTCTGCTGTTCAGATGCATTTTATTTTTGGGGTTGTAAAGTACCTCATTACAATTCTCCAGTAAAAATCCCTCCAGAGACCTGAACTGGTAGAGGTGGACAGCACAGAACACATATTCAACCAATCTTCTTCTGGAATGACAAGACTGGATTCTTTCTCTCACTTAGATCAGACCTTGTTTGTTGAATGAGTTTTAGTGGGTTGAATCTTTGAATATATAACTAAAACTAGCTTCCTTGTGCCTTTACTTTGTACACATTGACAAAAATGTCAATAAGATCAGGATCAAGTTTGTCTGGAGGTTTAATTTTCTTATTGAAGTAAGTTCTAGTTTGTAAATCTCGGAACAAGTCCTGTTTTTCGAAGCCATATGAATCAGTTAATTCCTCGAAACTGTCCAGTTGTCCTTTGGGGGATATTGAACAAAAGGACGTGACACTGGCTTCAAACCACTGCTTAAACCTCCCATCAGTTCTTGCTGGTTCAAAGTCTGGATCAAAAGCAATCCATCTTAACTGTCTCTATTGTCTCTGAAGTGATGGTGATCTACATTCTTAAACCGCAGATCAAGAGACATTTTTGTACACTGATTTAAACAGTGATGGTGCATCTCAAAAAGGCTTTTACCACCCAGTATGGATTATAATGGAATATTTAACTGTGATGTTTCCAGATTTTTCCATTTTGCTGTATATTGTGGGTTACAGCAGCATGCCAGAAGTCTCACGTGAGCCGCTTTTTAGTAGTCTGTTAAGCACGGCAGTGATCTACCTTCTTTCTTTTTGTGGAGTTGTAGGGTTTTGAACTGAATTCTTGGTTGTTTGCCACACCATATAAACCTTGATATCCTTTTATTCTCTTCATTGAACTGTTTTAAATGAACTTAACTGGTAAGGATTGGAACAAGTAAAGAAGTCAGGGTAATATATTCATTTTTATACAATCATACAATCCTGTTTTGCATATCTTAAGGCAGATGAAACCACCTATCAAAATCTGACTTTATACTCTGATTTATGGCTCCATAGTTACTGTCATATATTTTTGATAAGTTATGCAGATTCCTAGATATTTCATGGTTGCTGAGTTCTATTTGAATTTGAATAGTTTTCAAACTCATTAAATGAAGACATCAGTTTTTAAATTCTAACCTCAGGATCCGAGGCAAAAATTAAAACATCATCTGCATACAAACAAATCTTTTGTTCTTGACCACTAACACATACTCCTTTTATCATTTGATCCTCTCTGATTGATTAGGCCAAAGGCTCAATAAAAAAAGCAAAAAGGGCAGGACTGAGAGGGCAGCCCTGACGGCATCCTCTTTCTAAATTGATGGTATGAGGGTGTTTCCCATTCATTTTTATCCTTGAATTTGGGGAAGAGTTTAGAGCTTTAAGGCAATCAGTGAAGTTGTCTTTAAATCCAAATCTTCTCGGTGTCAAGCATAAGTACTCCCACCGCACTGAGTCAAACGCTTTTTCTGCGTCCAAACTAATTGCCACAGCACTCCTGTTCTCCTGGCATATGTAATCTATTTCATGTAGGCTCGTCTGATATTATCTTGTGTCTGTCTGTCACATACAAAACCTGTCTGGTCTTCATCCACTAGTTCTGGAACCACACACTCTAATCTCTTAGCTAGTATTGAGGCATACAACTTATAGTCTATATTCAATACGGAGATTGGTCTAAACAAACTACATTCTTTTCTATCTTTACCCTTCTTGGGAATGATGGATATTATTGCCTCTCTCCACGTTATTGAAGGTGATCCCCCTCTAAGCGTGTGGTTTAAGCAACTGTGAAGCATGGGCACTATTTGATCTTTAAAGGCCTTGTACCATTCACCTGGGAAACCATCTGACCCTGGTGTTTTGTTAGCCTTTAGTCTAGTAATTGCCTTTTTTGTTTCCTCTGTTGAAATTACCCTCATTAAGGCATTGTTTTGTTCTTCACCTAAAGAGGGTAAAGATTCAAGAAAAGTATTAATTTCATGAGGATTACTTGTCTTTGGTTCCTTGTACAGTTCTGTATAGTTATTTTCAAAGGTGGCTTGGATATCTTCTAAGTTGTGAAAAGTTCCTTTAGACCTGGGTTCTCTGATTTCAAATATTGCACTCTCTGCTTGTTGTTTCCTCAACAGCCATCCCAGAAGTTTCAGGGCTCTTGGACCATTTTCATAGTATTGCTGCTTTGCAAATTTGGCTTTCTTCTCTTACTCTTCTTCTAGTAATTTGTTTATTTCCTTTTTAACTCTGTTTATTTGGTTTTAAGTATAGGGGTTCCTTCCTTCACTGTGTTCATTTTCTAGGGCCTTTAAGTTTTTTTGTAGATCAGATAGCCTTTTACCTCTTTCTCTTTTTCTATGTGAGGTGAAAGCTATAAGCTTCCCTCTTATCTCTGATCTTGCAGCATCCCACAAAACACTATGGGCTCTAATTTCGTGGCGCAGCTCAGGGGGCGCAAGCCTGGCACACCCTGCACAGTGCTAATTTCGTGCGGCGCACCACCGTGTGCTGCCAATTTGACAATTTGGTAGACTGTCTGCGCAGAGATGGGTGTGTCGGCGCGCCAGGGGGAGTTGACGGCGCGGCAGGGGGAGGTGTCAGCAGATTCATATTGGCACAGTGACAATTTCGTGCCAAAAAAGTGCGCTGAAAGCTCGCCAGCTCCAACCTGGTCTATCCTCGGGGCAAGGCGGAGCGCACCCTCCACAGCTGTAATTTGGTGACAGGCGCACATGTGCGCACATGTCATCAAAGCCTCAGAGGCAGGTTTCCAGAGTGTCAGGCACATTTTAATGCAATAAACCATCACAGTAATCACTATTTAATGCAACCGTCTGAACCAGCATAAGCATTTATATATATATTAATTTTCCCGACACATCTGATGTCAGATTAAAGCCGTTTGTCATAATGGAAAGTTAACCTGACGGCAGCTGGAAGTTTGATGCACATCTTACAATTAAACAATAAACAGCCTTAACATCTGATACTGAGTATATATCTGGCTTCTCATTCAAAGAAAAGAGGGAGAGAAAAGACAAAGAAAAAAGAGACAAAATAAATGTGTGTCACTCAGGATTTACCCTTGATTTCCCATATTTCTCTGTTTTAGTCTTTATTTTTAACGTGATCTAAAAAGATGGAGTACATTATTGTAAGGAGTATGAGGTGGAGATACTGGGAGAGTATACAGTATATCACCAAAGGTTCTGCTATTTGGTGATGACAAACCAGGAGTGCAGGTGGATCAAAAGCATTCTGAATGGATAAGCCAGCTGTGTAACTGTCTCTTCATTTTGTACTCCTATTAATGACAAAGGAACAGATTACATCTGTCCCAGGAGCTGACCCACACGGTGACAGGCTTTGTGTCCTCTGATGCGCCCCGCTGTCCATTCTCCTGCTGCAGGGACAGCGGCTCTGACTGTCTCCGCTACCAGCACTGTTTCCGCGGTGCTGGGGATCATTCAGACCAATCAGATGCTGCCCCTGGGCAACAGTGCATTTCAAGGGGAGGATAGGCACTCATTTCATTGGTGAAAGCAGCACTTGGCTGTGTTAAACCCACTCACGGCTTTTCTCCTCCCTTGCTGCCATTTGCGCTGAGGGAGGCGTGGACGCGCAGCTCTGCGCTCCTCTGCACTGCTCTGCGCCTTGACTGTGCCTCTCTGCAGGAAACTTGCAACGTGCCCCGATCACGCCCTGTCCGTGCACCTGTGCTTCGCCTGGTCTACGAAATTAGAGCCCTTGGTGACACTTCCCCATTATCGTTATCGTTATCTATATAGGCACTGAATTCCCTTTGTACAAACTTTCTACATATTTTATCATTCAGAATACTTGTAATGAGTCGCTTTTTTTAAAGATGATCAAAGATTGATCATCTTTGATTTTATGAATAGTGGTTTTGGCCTGTTGTTTTCTGAGTCTCCAAGCCAACAGTTTTGCTGCTTTTGGACCTGCTTCTTAACACCTTTTCTTTGTGAACCTTGTGTTTTTTCTCAACCTCCTTGCTAAGAATTTTGTCTATCTCCTGTTTAAAGGTCCCATACTATGCAAAAATCTCTTTATTAAGTCTGACAAAACCTGTACTTAGTAGTGCTTGTGAACGTAAAATCCTGACCTAAAACAAGCTGTTTGGAATTTCTGGGGTTAGCTGACTTCAGCGATTCCCTTTTTTTACCAATCGGGAGCAAGTCTGACCTGATTGGTCCACTGGAGTAGATACCCCCAAACCCCCTTCCCTCCCACTCCTCTCCCCGCTGCTGGAGGGGAGGAGAATACTGAAGTTGAAGGGCCATCACTGCTTTGTTTTTGGCTGTAAATAGCCACATAGCTCCATGCACAAGCTTTCCACCTCAGAAGAAGACAAGACTGAGTGGCTAGAGTTCATTTATCAAGGAAATGTTCCAGCTACACACAGTAAAACTATGCATGTGTGTGCAAGTCACTTCACGGCCGACTGCTTTTCCAACTTTGGACAGTCCAACAGAGGGCTAGCCAATAGACTGGTCCTGAATCCAGGCGCATTACCAACTATCCACCAACAAACCTGGGACCCTGGAAATGTGAGTATTTTAAATGCTGTGTGCTGTGGAGCAGATGGAAGAGCTTTTCCTCAGTGTCCCCTGTCTCTGTGTTAGCTTCAGGATGCTAACTTTAGCAGCAGTTAGCCTGTTGTTCTAGCCTGTAATGTTACGGTGAACGAGCTTCTCTGTTTTCGAAACATTGTGCACTCGGAGCTCGTGGCGCCGCTCTCAGTGACGTGGAAGAGCGGGGCAGTACCAGCGGTGGCTCATTTACATATGAAGGCCACGCCCACTAAATCAGACCGTTCTGAACAGAGGGGCTATGAGAGCCTGGAAACAATGCTGCTGTGCTTGATTTATTGGCTTTTTGGACCAAAACATGTTACTACCATTTCATGAAGACATCAATGATCCAGATTAAACTGCAGAAAAGGAGCAGGATATGGGACCTTTAAGATTTCTGATTTTTTGGGTAATAGAGGGGCTCTGTATTAGCTGCGTACATTAGCTCTAAAATTCTCAGATCTTCTTGCAGCCTCAGAATTTTTTGTGTTTCAATTTTTTTCAGCCAGGCTGTCTGGCTATAATCTTTCCCCTAAAAACAGTTTTAGCTGCAGCCCACAAAATGATAGGGTTTACCTCCCCATTATCATTACCTAGTAAATATAAAGCAAGGTCTGCCTTTATTGCATTTCTAAAAGTTGTGTCATTCAACAACCCAATATTCAGCCTCCACAGTGTTTTCTTCTGTCTGCCATCCAAGATCAATGTTATATAGACCCCAGAATGGTCTAAGACAGTGTTTCTCAATTCCGGTCCTGGGGCCCCCCTGCCCTGCATGTTTTAGATGTTACCCTACTCCAGGGATTCCCAAAGTGTGGTGCGCACACCCCCTGTGGTGCGCAAGCTACTAATAGGGGGTGCGCGACGTAAGAGTAATGGCAGCTGAGCATCAATAAATAACATAAATAAATAAATAATTTAATCACATTTTAATGAGAGTTAAATAAATGAATATTTCTCACCCATGGATGCATCTCATGCGTGGATTCACAACCCCTTTGAAGTTTCCCTCCCTGTCTCACAGCTGTCACTTCAGCAGCAGGAACAGCTGATTGACGTGTCATCTGATGGAATGCTGCAGCTGCAATTCAGACGCAAGCCACTTGTAGACTTATGGACCGATGTCATGACAGCATACCCGGTCCTGGCAAAGCAAGCCTTGAGGGTTTTAATGCCTTTTGCAACAACCTATCTTTGCGAGGCAGGATTCTCCGCTCTCACTGCTGTGAAAACAAAATATTGCCAAAGACTGCATGCTGTCGAGAAGGATCTGCGCATTAAACTGTCCTCCATTGAGCCAAACTTTACAGAGCTTTGTGCAGAGATGCAGGCCCACCCTTCATATTAATGTGGGCAAGTATTGCATGTTTTACTAAAAAAAAAAAAAAACTCCAAAAAAATAATCGGAGAAGTGTGATTAATTTCAGTGGCACACCGGGCCGATATCGCTCTCTCTCCCCCCTCCCCTTCAGCACTCACTCTCTCTGTGGATCCAGCCGCCAGTGCTGCAGTTGTCTCCGAAAATGTTTTTGTTCTCTTTTCAATGTTGAACTTGGGCCTATATTTTATTTTCACTGGTCGTGACAGAGTATTTGTGACCATAACTGTTACAATTAATATTGAATTTTTGACTTCTATCATCTCCCGCTGACCAACTTGACTCTCAGATATCATTATTGTCATTATTCTGTTGTTACTGTTATTCTCCCCACCGTTTCTAATGTGAGAGATCAGTTCTATTATTGTAAATTCTGTTCTGTGTTAACAGTATTCAATCCTGTGCATATATATACAGAATATAGGCCAACTTTCCTTTTCTCTTTTTATGTTTCGGGCATTGGGGGTGCGTCGGCTAAGTCGGGGGGTAAAAGGGCGTGTAGGAGCCATAAAGATGTATGTTTTGTTAATTATTCTGGGCAGTTTCAGGTCACGTGGGCACTTTGGGTTCACAGCAGGAAGTTTTATTAGAGGATACTTCACCTGCACCGGGGAGGAGAGGCGAGTCTGAGGTAGCCGTAATTTTTTGTTGACCGTGTTTATTACCTGTTGTTCATCTGTCTGCTACATGTGCCATCTGTGTACATCAAGTGTGCGCGGGTCTAAACACTGGTCTAAGAGGTCCCTCTGACCTATTCTGCAGTCCTTCAATCTATGAAGGTCCTTATGAAACATAGAAAAAATAGTATTATCTTAAATAAACTGCATGTTGAGCAGAGTAATATGTATACCCTGGGGAGGCTCCATGCATGAACCTCCACACATCAGACATTCCCAGTTCTTTAAGGGCCCTGTTTATACGTGTCTCAGTAGAGTTTCTCCCTCTTTTCACATTAGTTGTATCAAGAAAGAGATTAAGAAGTATACTTAAGTCTCAAATGAGAGTTCCTTATGTCTCCTGGACAATCAGATCAAAGACATTTCTGGGATGGTCATGCTCTCGATGCCCTGCAAAATCTCACTGACGGTAAATCCTCTCTTCTGCTGCTTGTGCTGCGCTGTTGTACATGACTGTGCCTGTCTTTCTCCCTCTTAGTTAGTAGAATCTGGAAGCATACTCTTTTTTTCTTCTGCGCTCTTTTAACTCACAAAGCTGGCAAAATCCTTGACTTGGTGCTGACTTGTAACTGCTCCACAGCAGAAGTGACAGTTACCCCTCTAAACCTCACAGACCATTTCTTGGTACAAATCTCTGCAGCCTTCCCTCAAACACAGGCACCTATCCAGATGGTTTCCTTCCACAGAAACCTGAGGTCCCTCACAGCAACACAGCTGGCTGATGCAGTGTCCTCCACACTGCCCAACCACTCTCAGTTCTCTTTACTGTCCCTTAATCAGGCTATAGAAACATTCTGTTCCTCTCTGGCATCGGCTTTGGACAAACTCTGCCCCCTGGTGTCAAAACCAGCTAAGACAAAGCCACCTCGTCCATGGCTCTCTGAAGTTCTAAAAGAACAAAGAGGACTCAGGGCAGCAGAAAGAAAGTGGTGTAAATCTCAAAAACCCACCGACCTCTCCTAATACCAGCTAAAACTGGCATCATTCACATCCTGCCTTCATGCAGGAAAGAAAGCCTATTATCAGAACAAGATCTGTGCTGCCACTGACATAAAAAAAAAAAATGTTTATGGTATTTAACTCCTTACTCTCTCCTCCAACCACCCAGCCCTCTACTGCAATGACTCTGGACAAGTTTGCCTTTTTTTCCACTGAGAAGGTTGCAAACATCAACAACCAGTTCTCTGAGCCTGACCAGCTCAGTCAGATAAACCTGCTACTGACACCACACTCTACTCTTTGCTCCTTTAAGTGAGGAGGGGGTCTCCAGACTTAACCTAAACTCCAAACCTACAACCTGTCCTCTCGATCCTATACCTGCCAGTATCCTGCAGACCATCTTACCCATAATCAGTCCTGCAATCACACATATAGTCAATTCCTCCATGAATCTGGGCTCTTCCTCACAGCTTTTAAACAAGCTCGGGTCACCCCACTGCTCAAGAAACTTAATCTCAACCCAGCCCAGGTTGAAAATTACAGGCCTGTCTCACTACTGCCTTTCCTGTCAAAAATACTTGAGGCACAGTCTATAACCAAGTCTCTAAACATCTGCTGAAAAACAACCTGATCAACTCCTATCAATCTGGCTTCAGGTGTGACCACTCCACTGAGACTGCTCTCCTGTCAGTCACAGAATCACTGCGACTGGCTCGAGCTGCTGGTCAGTCCTCTGTCCTACTACTGCTTGACTTGTCTGCTGCCTTTACTTTACTTTATACTTTATTCCAGACCCTTTGGTCCATATAAATACAATAAATAGTTTATTAAAAAAGGGAAAATACAGTTCATATGTTGACAGCAATTTAAAACACAAAAAGACATTTGTATCAATGTTTCCAATGTGAACCTTGTGTGGCTCATTGTAAGCTGAGTAAGTGACATTATTATTTCACTGTCTGAATCAACCAGACGACCAATGAATTTGTTGATGTAGTTTCCATGAACAGCATAAAATGTGGGCGCATTGTTATACACAAACATGTGACTCGCACTCGACCATTGAGGTAATTTAAGAAATATTCTGAAAGCATCATTGTAAGCCACCTGTACCTTTTTCATTTTAGCTTTACTCATGTCTCTCTGCACCATAAATGAGCAGTGTACAGGGGAGCACAGTAAGCTCTAAAAAGCTCAATTTTAACACTTTCTGTTCACATCTGAAATGTACGTGCTAAGGTATTAGCTTGTGCATATAATTTACAGCACTGGCGCTAAACATCATCATCATCATCAACACACCTATCACTTCTGATAATGTGCCCCAGGTATTTGACTTTTTCCACTACACTGAGGACTTGATCAGAGTTAAGGAAGGATGGAAATTGCTGCTTCTGATCTTCTTTTGTTCTCACTATCATTACCAAACTGCACACCATAGCTCGATCAGATTCTCAGGAGTTGCTGCAGGCCAGCACTGTCACCAGCATACATCAGATGGTTGATGAGCCTGTCACCCATCATGCATCCAGTCTTACAAGCTCTCAGTTGTTCTTAAAGATCATCCATGTATACATTAAATAAAAGAGGTGAAAGTATACTACCTTGGGGGACACCATTTGTAACAGAGAAAGGTGCTGATACACTCCTGCTCCATCCAACTTGCATGGTTTGATGCAAGTCACAAAAATGTAGTATCCTTACCAGGTAGAAAGGGACCCCCCTATTTTGTAGTTTCACAAATAATTTTTGATGATTAATTCTATCCAAAGCTTTGGATGCTTCAAGGAAACATAGATATACTGTAGAGTTTTTTTTTTCCTTCTATATGCACTTACAACTTCTTTTAAAGCATTCATACACATATATCTGTGCTGTGTTTATGTTTAAATCCAAACTGATGGTCTGTTGTTGCTATATGCTCTTCTAAGCAATCCAAAAGAATGAGCTCTAACACTTAAGACAGTATTCTAGCCAAAGCAATAAGCCTGTAGTTCTCGATGCAAGAGATTTTACCAGTTTTGTCTTTGACAACTGGCACTAATAGCACAGACAACAGAGTCAGGTAGCACACCAAGCATTAAGAATCCAGAAACGATTCTTTGAGACATGGTTGCGTCCTAAAGATGACCACAAAGAGCGGCCGCATAAAGCTGGAGAGAGCCCACGGCACCCTCGCACCCAAACCCGACCCAAACAGGAGCCCCAGGTCGCTGCTGCTCCGTTTCCACGCGTTCAGAGACAAACAGGGGGTCGCGCCGGGCGAGCCAGGACGGTGGCTTAATCTACAACGGCTGCAGGGTCTCTTTCTATGGGGATTTCTCCTCGGCGGTGATGAAGAGACGCAAGGCATACGACGCGGTGAAGCAGCTGCTTCGAGAGCGAGGGATGCCATATTCCATGTTATTCCCTGCTACTCTTCAGGTGATACACGAAGGTTCCAAAAAGAGGTTTTCCACTCCGCAAGAGGTACGTGATTACATTGACTCCCTGCCTGGGTGATAGTGCTGCGGGACGTGGAGCTCCGTTTCTAGAAGTTGAGGTACTCTTTTCGCCACCGCCTGGTAGGTCATGTTGTTTCCTGGACGTCGCCCACTCCTGAACATTACGAACGTTTTGAACATATGGAACGATTTCTAACCGAGAGGCACGGGTGCTCACAACGTGGGTATTATGTTTTCATCTTATTTTATTCGCTCCCATAGGGAGGATTTTTCTTTTGGCACGTTATTTTGTATATACCGTCAGTTTGCTTTTGGTGAGTTTGAGAGGTGCTTGCATGGTGGACAGTCCCTGTTTGTTTGGGGAAAGATCCCCCGTTTATTGTTCATGGTTATGTATGTGTTATGTTTGTCTAATGTAGTTCATGTGTTAAGCTCAGGACATGACAAGTGTTTTAGACTTAAGTGGGGTATCAGTGTGTGTGACATTTTCCAGTACTGCCAAATCTTACTGCTTTTAGTATTTGATGACTTGGGTCACAAAATGTATATACAACAGTGTGTTGAGAGTGTTGGTGTAATAAGCTCTGACCATTTATCCTGCCCTTATGATCTATAGTATCTTATGGCCATGTCCAATTCATATAATACAAAGATCTGCTCCTGGAACGTTCGTGGCCCCCAAAAACCAGCCAAGAGGACAGCAGTATTATCAATGTTGGAAAAGGAAGATGTTTCTATTGCTCTCCTCCAGGAGACTCATCTTGAGGATAAGGACACCACTAGGTTGCAGAGAAGCTGGGTTGGGCAAGTCTTTGCTTCTTCATACTCTTCTTATAGTCGGGGTGTAGCCATTCTGATTAGCAAAAAGCTGGCATTTAGGTCTCTTGAATGTATTAAAGATAGTCAGGGTCGGTATGTAATTGTTAAAGGAGTAATTGCAGGAAAAGAGGTAACTTTTATGAATCTATATTGCCCCCCAGCGTATTCACCTGACTTCCTTTCAAAGGCCTTTGCAGTTTTTCTAAAACATGCTTCAGGGGACTCTTTTGTGGGAGGAGATTTCAATTGCCATCTAAATCCTTCTCTTGATAAACTCCCGTCTGATGCTTCTCCCCCTTCTAAGCAGGCAAGGGTGCTTAATGACATATGTAATGATATCGAATACTCTGATGTGTGGAGACAGCTTCACCCTACTGGGTCAGAGTTCACATTCTTTTCAGCTCCACACAAAATCTATACCAGAATTGATTATATTTTCATTCCATCCTGAAAAATGTCTCTTGCTTTATCATCTTCCATAGGTAACATTGTATTATCCGACCATGCCCCTCTTTATTTGGTATACTCTCTCACTGAGGACAGGGCCCAGTCACGATGTTGGAGATTCCAGCCTTATCTTCTCAAAGATAACAAGTTTATCTCCTATTTTACTACAGAGTTCAAGATCTTCTACTCTATTAACTCATCTTCCACCAATAACCCCTCTACCCTATGGGAAACATGTAAAATATACTCTCGTGGACTGATCATATCTTTTACCGCTTCCAAAAGACGCAGGAAGAATGAACAACGTAAACTTCTTGAATCCAGACTAGCTGAATTAGAGAAAAAGCACATTTCTAACCTGAGTCCTGAACTGCTTAAGGAGCTGCTACATGCACGTGCTGCATTCAACACTTTTTTGATTCAGGACTCTGAACAGTCCCTTAGATTTGCCAGGCAGAAAATCTATGAGTTTGGGGACAAACCTGGTAGATATCTTGCTTGTCTTGTTAAAAAGAGGGCAAACTCTCAAAACATAGTCTCCATCACTGACTCTAATGGCATCAGATCATTTGATACCAGAATAATAAATAAACACTTTGCTTCATTTTATTCTAACCTATATAGTACTGAACAGCCTGCCAATGCTCCAAACCTTATGTGTCAGTTTTTTGCAGATTTAAAACTCCCCAAGGTTACAGATGATCAGAAATTACAACTAAATGCCCCTGTTACGAGAGAGGAAGCGCTGTGTGCTTTAAAATCTATGCCATCAGGTAAGGCCCCAGGGCCAGATGGATTTGGATGTGAGTTTTATAAGGAGTTTAGTGGTATACTTTTAGACCCCCTGTTGTCTATGCTAAATCACTCATTTCTAAATGGGATTCTACCTCAGTCTCTTAGAGAGGCCAACATTTCTCTCATTCTTAAAAAAGGGAAATGCCCCGAAAGCTGTACTTCATATAGGCCTATAGCCCTTCTTAACTCTGACCAAAAACTTCTCTCTAAAATCTTGGCCCTACGCCTAGAGAAGGTTCTCCCCCATATTATTAAAGAAGACCAAACTGGTTTTGTTAAGGGCCGGAATTCAAGTGATAATATGAGGAGACTCCTTAACATCATCCAGCTGACCCAGAGCCGTAAGGACCCAGCCCTAGTACTTTCTCTTGATGCCGAGAAGGCGTTTGACCGGGTCGAATGGTCATATTTGTTTTACGCTCTGAACGAATTCGGATTAGGTGATAATTTTGTGAACTGGATCAGGGTTTTGTATAATACCCCAACGGCCGCAGTTCTAACTAATGGGATGAGATCCAATAATTTCCCTCTCCACCGTGGGAACCGGCAGGGTGATCCCCTCAGTCCCCTCCTTTTTGATATTGCTATAGAGCCACTGGCCCAGGCAATAAGGCAAAACACTTTGATTTCTGGTATATCTGTTGGTGAAAGGGAACGCAAAATTACTTTATACGCAGATGATATTTTGATACATTTATCACACCCCCAAGTTTCTGTCCCATGTCTGATTCAAGTCATCTCATCTTTTAGCGCCTTTTCAGGGTATAAAATTAACTTTGCAAAATCGGAGGCTATGCCCCTGGGTTCACTAACATGTGTTCCAAACATAGGTGAGTCTTTCCCATTCCACTGGTCTCCCTCTGGCTTCATCTATTTGGAAGTGTTTATAACACCCACTTTTGATCAGATGTTTAAGTCTAATTTCCCTCCTCTCCTGGACGCCATAAGAGCAGATTTAGACCGCTGGGCCCCTCTCCCTCTTTCCTGGCTAGGAAGAGTTGCTCTCATTAAAATGAATGTCCTACCCAGACTGCTATACCCACTGCAAATGATCCCTGTCTTACTATCCAGCAAGGTTATCAAGGTGCTTGAAGGCTGGCTGAGCTCCTTCATTTGGAGCAAAAGGAAGCCCCGTCTTAAGATGTCAAAACTTCAAATGGCAGGTTGTGATGGCGGACCAGATGTACCAAACTTGAGATTTTACCAACTAGCTTCACATTTGAGGGTAATTGCAAACTGGCGTAAATGTGATCCAGCCTCGATCTGGCATGATATTGAATCCTCTCAGTCGAAGTGTCCTCTGCTGAATTTGATGTTTATTAATAATCCCGAATTAGTTAAAAAATATTGCTCTAACCCTATTACTCTCATTATCATCAGAGCCTGGAAATCCATTCGATCTATAGAAGGCCGGGCTCAGCTATCATCTCCTCTCACTCCCATTCTTGACAACCCAAACTTCTTGCCGGACTGTAGGGACCAAGGCTTTAGGGTGTTGAGCATCCAAGGGCTGAAGAATATAGGTGATCTATTCAAAGGTCAAACTTTATCCTTTCAGCAGACGCAACACCAATTTGGTTTATTTAATCAAGGCAACTTTTACAGATACCTGCGAATTAGAGATTTCATAATTAAAGACACTACCTTAACGACTAACAGCTCCACTTCATGTGTGGAAAAGGCTCTGTCTTTGCAGATAAGTAAGACATGCATCTCTGTATTTTACAAAGCCTTGAATTCTAACTCTGCTCTTACCTCAGAAACTACAAAGAAAGCTTGGGAGAAAGACTTTGGTATTACCATAGATGATTCTGATTGGCAGCAGGTCTGGTCTCTGGCCATGAATATTTCTGTCTGTAATCGTACCAAAGCTATACAGCTCAGAATTTTACATCGTACGCATATAACACCTGTTGTTAAGAACAAAATGGATACTAATATTTCTCCACTCTGCTGGAAATGTAGCTCTGAGACTGGTGATTACATCCATTGCCTTTGGTCATGTATGAAGCTACAAAGGTACTGGTCTAGTGTTGTGAACGAACTGACTGCTATTTTTGGTGTTCCAATACGCATGGACCCTGTGTGCCTTGTACTTGGCCTCCCGGAGGGTTGGATCACTGACTGTAAACATAAGAGACTTTTCAACATACTAACCTTTGCTGCCAGAAAGAACATTTTACTCCTCTGGGGGAAGAATGTTGCCCCAACAAAAAAGTCATGGCACAATATTATCATGGACTGTATTCCTAGTGAATACATCACATGTATGCTTGTCTCCAAAATTGATGCCTTTTATAAAATATGGGACCCTTACATAAGGCATATTGGGCCCAAGCTGTCATCGTCCTTGCTTCAGGGATTTCCCAGCTCAGCTTAGCATCTGTATGATTTAGTTTTATGTGCTTACTATCTAATGGGCACTTTGTGGCCTTGCTGTATTTGTACATTCCTTATCAAGTCACATTTGGATACTGGTGTGTGTGTGTGATACTGTGCCGTGGGATTGTAGGGGCTAGGACTGGATGTGAAACATTTACCGCCTTAGTTTTGTATTATTATTCTATTATTTTCCTTATACTATGCCCACATGTCCAAACTCTGTCTTTTTCTTTTTCTTTTTATAATTTCTTGTCATGTCTGAGCAGTTCTGTTATATTTTTGAAAAAGTTAAATAAAAATATTTTCAAAAAAAAAAAAAAAAAGAATCCAGAAACGACGCTGGTTATCAACCTCATAAGTGGATCCAGCTTGGCAATGAGCGCGTGCACGCATATAAGGCGGAGCACGCTGCATCTGACCAATCGCGAACATGGAGCAGTCTGGAGCGTCAGAGCAGGCCGGAGAGAGAAGGACCGCATACTTCATACTGGAGGAGCAGGAGGTGATCATGAGGAAGTATGACGAGCTGAAACATGTAATTAACGTTAAAAGCAACACCGTCGCCGCTGCTAAAGCACGGAAGGAGTGCTGGCAGGAAATTGCTGACAGTCTAAATGCGTAAGTGTAGTGCAAAAAAAAAAATCTTTTGTGCCATTATCATCCTGAAAAAGCTCTGTTCACCATGCACTTTTACTGTAACATGCACCATACCTCATTTATTTCTTAGATGAATTTATTCATTTGTTCTTTCCTATCCTGTTTACATTTTTTGTGTGATATGTAGCCCACATGAGCCCTACATGAATTCCTGTCACAATTTTAATACGGGCAATAAAATATTGTCATGGAACAGAAGTGTTGGCATTGAAGATCTTATTACGGCAGTGAGAGTTCTTCATTCCCTTTAACTACCGAATTTTTCCGCACTACAAGGCACACCTATAAGCCTTCAGTTTTCTCAAAAGCTGACAATGCACCTTATAATCTGATGCGCCTTATATAAACCCCTACCATAGTTAGGGGGCGTCGCCGGAGTAACAGTAAACACTTTTCAAATAGGCCAGTCATTGAAGGTGTGCCCCATACTCCGAAGCGCCTTGTAGTGCGGAAAATACGGTACCTGTGGAAAGTGTCATGTACTACCAACACCTCCCTGGAAAACCGGTACCTTTCATAAAGGTGGTCATCCCAAAAAGAGAGTGGGTCGGTGCGGTCCCTGAAAACTCTCGTGCACTGGAGCGCTCCTCAGACAATGCAAACTCCGATGTCCACGGGATCCTCTAAGAACGGACAAGACATTTTTTGTGAGGGCTCATTGGTCAGTGGGCGGGGTTTTTAAAGTCCGCGAGTTCAATCTGGAACCTAACCTGCCCCGGAGCAGGTTAGCCGTTCAGCGTATGTTGCCATGGAGACTCGCCTTGCTGAGGAGTGATCCCGTGTCGTAGAACAGGGAATCCAGAACCTATCCTCAAAGCTATCTCGCTAGGCTGTAATCCTGCTTCGTAGAACAGGGCCCAGGTCTGATCATCACACCATCATTACAAGACATCAACAATATTCGATGTACTGCTTTTGACACAGTTAATAACTCCATATAGTGCTTTCTCCACAGCTCCGCTGTTATCAGACCCTGTGGTTCCTTCAATATTTGATGATAAAGGCATTTTGCTATTATTGACAATCCTAACCTCTTTCCAAAACTCATGTACATTATTCTGTTGGAACTGAAGTTAGCCCTCATAGCTTTATTATTTCTTTTTAGAAATCTAAGCGCATATTTGAAACTCGCGTTTGCATGCTTCCTATGTTCAAACTCTGGACCATGTCTAGATATTCCTGATAAAATCCAGTGTTTATGAGCATCTCTAGATTCTGCATAACATTTAGTTAGGTCCTCTTCAACAGGGTGGTTCACTGCTGTTTTTTAAACACTTAACAATGTTACTGTACATTTTACACAGATCATCATTATGTTCTTGATTCTTGCAGTTAATGTTGTTACACACAATAGCATCAAGAAGTATTTTAGTCTTACTCAAATTGTTTTCAGACAATGAGTTACAATACCAGATGCCCCCCCCTCCCTCTTGCTCTGGCCGTTCTGACCGCTTCCGGGTCGCCTCACGCCTCCCCCTTACGCTGCACCGGTGCAGGTAAGTTAGCAGTGGCTGCTAATAGTGTCCGTCATTAAATCTTCATGCTGATCTGCCTGTAATTCGGCCGGTTTTAGATTGCTGGTTGCTCGCTCTAGGCTGCTGTCGTTTTAGCGCAGTTGCACTGTGCTCCTCTCGCTCCTCTCCCTCCTGGGTGATCGCTCGTGGCCTGCTCGGTATGTATGTTGTCTGACAAGCCTGTACTTTTATCCTCTAGTGCTCCGAAATTAATAAGAGTTAAATTTTACCTGACAGGGGCCGTGTGAGCCGGGTGTCTCCCTGGGGAACTCCAGCGGCGTTAAATTACCGTCAGAAATCTGTCTTTTGATCCTGCTCTGCTTCTGTTTGTCTCGGACCGGGCCAAGCAATAGGATTATTGTGTATGTTGACTTTCGAAAGCCCTGTGCGCTGGACACCACATTTTATTGAGTCTGACTAGTGGGTTTTCTTTGTTAATTAATTTGGTTTATTGTTTTTCCTGAGTTTTCTTTAGTGTTTTTCCTGCTTTATCTTGTTTACATGAATTGTTTGCTTTTGTGTTGGGTTCAAGGGGAAACATTTTTTGGGTTAAATTGGTTTCCATGAATTAGTGTTCTTTTCTTTAAATATTCTTTTGAGCGTAAAACTATTGGTTTCTTTTGTTTTGAAGTAGTTAACTAATTGGTTACTTTTGTTGGTTTATTTGTTTCTTTTCTTTAGGTTCTCCAGTCGAGTTTCCCGATTTATTTTGTTTACTTAATAATCTGTTTTTGTTTTGGGTTCATGGGTAACATTTTTTAGGTTAAAATTGTCTCCATGAATTATGTTTTGATTTTCTTTTGAATGTAAACCCATTAATTTTTCCCCTTTGTCTGTTTCAGTTTCTGAGTGCCTACGGTGGTGGCCCCTGGTGTCCTGGTGGTGGTTCCCCCTTTGTGTGTGCAGTTTTCCCCTGGTTTTGAGTTGATCACTAGATTTTTGATTTATTGCACGAGTGATTAGGGTGTTTTCTTTCCTGGGATTCCCTCACCAGTCCTTGACCCTTTACACTGCTGGTAAGCCTCAGCGCCCGGAAACAGTACTTTTCCTTTTTTTCTTCTAGTGTGTTGTCAGTGTGTTTTATTGATTGTGCTTTCTTTTTAAAGTGTGAAAAATAAATTGAATGTTTTTTTAAGTCTGAACCACGTCTCCTGCTCTCCATTACGCTAACGAACCTGGGTGTCTTAAAAATTGAATATTCTAAGTAATTCTTTGGGTGAAATTCCCAAAGTGGCATTGCCAGACCTTAAAATCATTGTAGTAATTAATATCTGTTGAGTCAAATTAGCTCCCCCTAAATCCTCGAGCTGCCACATGTGAAAGATGCCTGGTGCTCCCAGCCCAGCGTGGCTCCAAATCACTAGCCAGACTCTTCTGCTCTGTTGTTCCCAAATGTTGAATGAATTACCTAACTATACTATTTGCGGGGTCCCTTTCTACTTTAAGAGATGTCTGAAGACTCATCTGTTCAGGGAACACTTGAGCACTTAAGCTGACCCTTCTCTTTGTCCTCAGGGGTAGAAAGAGTCAGTAGCTCTAAGACTCAGCTCTTGTGATTTTTCAGCACTACTACTGTATGTTGATGAAGATTGAAGTATACTGTTGCAGCAATTAATAGTGGTTTGTTGGCTTGTTGTTAATTGTACCCCCCAAAAACAAGAAGAAGAAGAACAACAACTACTAACAAACAAACAAACAAACAAAAAACTTCCACTTAATGGCAGCACCTGCAGCCCAATAACTTGTAGCACTGTTGTCGCACTAACTAGGTTTTCCTTCTGTCTAAATTCTTGCTTGTGTTATACGTCACTTTGGACAAAGGCGTCAGCTTAATGACTCTGTAAACTCTAAACTGTAAACTGGAATGTATTCCCTTCTTTTGCTTTGCACCTCCACAGCATTCAGCACACAGCTTCACACCAATTGATTTTTCTTAGAGAGAAGGTCTCTTAGGGGTTTATCTTCCTCTGCAAGACTTGGAATGAACTTTTCAAGTTGTTTTACCATCCCAAAGAAGCTGCCAAGTTCTCCTGCATTAGATGGCTCTTTCATCGCTCTGACTGCCTTTGTCTTGTCTGGGTCTGGTTGAACTCTGGTAGCTGAGTGTGAATGTGACTGAGAAATCTGACTTTACTCTTGCTCAGCTCACACTTGTCCATGTTTAATGTGATCCCAGTGTCCTGGAGCTCCTGCAGCACTATGCGGAGTCTGGTGTCATGCTCTTGCTGGTCTTTCCCCCAAATGAGAATGTCATCCATGTGACATAAAACTCCTTGTAGTCCATCAACAATCATCCACATTTCTCCATTGAAAATGTTCGGAGGCTGAGGCTATGCCAAAGGGCAGGCTTTTGAAGAAGAAGGGCGTTATGAAGGTTGTCTAACATGCTGACCCAGGGGACAGAGGGATCTTCCAGAATCCCTGATTGGAATCCAGTTTGCTTAAGACCTGAGCTCCTGCAAGAGATCCAAGCATCTATTCTACTGAGAGAAGGATGTATTTCTTTCTGCATACTGCTTTGTTGAGATGGGTCAGGTCAACGCAGATGTGTATTGTCTTTCTTTGTCGGCACTGGAACCATACGTATGTTAAAACTCCTTCTTCACTTTTCCGATTAAAAGGATTGGGACACGTCTTGGTGTTGCCAAAGAAAAGGGGACAGCATCAGGCTTGAGCTTCATAGAATATGGCTGTTGTATCATTTCCAAGCCCTGACACAGTTTTGGGATGCTACCATCATATCATCAAATCATCGATTTCGGTTGCTAGGCGCTACCCAAGTAGCTGCCTGTTGCAGCAGCTCTCTCGTCTTTGTCAGTTTCTTGTAATTTCTTCGTCTCTTTTTCGTCATCTCTGTGTTTGGAGTGGATCATCACTTTGTATAGTTCATTGTCGGTCACGGACACCAAACTTTTTGTGGCTTCGGCGGTATTTTTTACTACTTTTCTCCTGTGTTTGTCTGGAGATCCCACATGTAACCATGGCTGCATTGTTTACATGCGAAATTAGCTGTTAGCAGCCTGTAGCATGTCAATGCTAACTAGTGTAGGGCTTGATGATTTCCCTCAAGCTGAGGAGGAGGAGGTGAGGACGATGTGCTGGTTCTCGGATGTGAGCTGGGAGGTGACGACGTGGACCTGTCCTTCCATCCATCGTTGGTGGGAACATGGGATCTAGCCCCGGGGGATGGACGAGCTAGCCGTGCTAACCCAGCGGCATCGTGCTGTTCACGGACGTGGCTGACGGAGCTGACATCGGACGCCGCTACACATCGGAGGAGCTTCGCCTGCTGTGAGCAGACAGGATCCAGGAGACAGAGACTGAACAGACTGCTGGGGAGGCTCAGTCCTGGACCCTGTGGAGGTGGAGACTGGCTGGGCTGGAGAGTGGTGGACGAGTGGTGGACGGGATGTCGTCATCTAATTTCTTATGGACATTTTTGCACTTTCTATACTCTTTCTTACTTTTGTTTTCTTAAATGCTGCGGTGACTCCTGAATTTCCCCTCGGGGATAAATAAAGTATTTTCTATTCTATTCTATTCTATTCTATCATAGTTTTGTCAATGCTGTCTGCTCTGGTTACAAGCTTCAGTCTGACACTAGCTGGTCTGTTTAGCAAGGCTATGTGTAAATCTTTGATTACATACACATCTTCTTGGATCACCTGTTCTCCTTTACATGATGACTCTCTGTACATACCTAAGACAGAAAGTGGTGTGCCTCCTGGGCCAAATAATGATCTGATTTAGCCAAATGGGTATCTCTCTCTGCAATAGAGTAAAATGTCTGAGCCAGAATATCTGACTGATACATCTGACCTTGTGATTTTGGACAGTCATGGCAGCATACCAAGGGTTTGTGCCTGCATCTACTGTACCTAGGAACAAGGGTGTGTCATTACAGTTGGTGTTTGTGTCGACGACATGCACTGCTTCTGCAGATCTACACACTTTGCTATAATGTCCTTTCTTCCCACAGGTATGGCATGTCACCTCTTTGACAGGGCACTGCCGTTTTCCATGAGTGGAGGGCTTTCCACATCTGTGACATGACTGACGATCCACTGGTGCTTTTGACTTTGTAGCTGTTTGCTTAATCCGGTGTGGGGTCTTTGGTATGGGCTGTGTCTGTTTCTTGCTCTTTGAGGCATTGGTTTTGTTTGTCAGTCCTCCTTTAAGGTCTGATTACTGTCTTTTTATCATTTCTGATTGCCTGGCCATGTTGACTGCTTTCTCTAGCATCAAATCTTTGTCTAGCTGCATTCTCTCCGCTACAGTAGTGTCTCTCAGGCCTACCACGAGGCGATCTCTAATCAACTCATCGCGAAGTGCTCGTAGTTGCAGTTTTCTGCAAGGCCGTACAGTGCAGTTATGAATGAGCCTACTATCTTGTCTGCTTGCTGCAGTCTTTGGTTGAATCTCGCTGTCTCATGTATTACATTTTCCTGGGCACAAAGAATGTCTCAAAAGTTTCTTTAACTGTGTTGTGTTGACCTCTTTCTGCATCGGATAACAATTGTCTCCGTAGGATATCATCTGCTTCATCCCCCATGCAGTAATCACCGTGTTTACCTGGTTGGCTTGAAAGCTTAGATGTAGGTTGCTGGCCTGTCTGAATCTTTCAAACCTCCGTATCCACCTTTCCCAGTCTTGTGGTTTTGCAAAATCAAACGCTTCGTGAGGTTGAATTGTGAACATGGCGTTTGGAGGTGCGTTGGCTGCTGACCGCTGCATGCTAACGTTCCTGCCATCTTCTTCCATCTTAAAGATGCAAAGAGACTGATCGCACTCTCATCGCAACTCACTCTGCAGTCACTCTTCCCAGCTGTGCCACTTCTGACACCATGTCGTACTGGGTAATAAGGATTCTTACAGACAGTTTCCGGAGCATTGCTGCGTCAGCTCTTTTATTGCCTTTACCTCTCCAGTCAAGCTTAGATAGCCAACTTATGAAACTCAATAACTTCCTGTCCGCAACATATGTCTCCCCTTTAGAATAGGAGCACATTATAATACTGGATTACACCACAATACCGTGCAGAGCGTCTTCAGAAGTCAATAATCCTCTTTTTGAGGGATGTGTTTTTGCTTTTTTTTTTTTTGTCTAACTGCAACAACTTACCCCAGCTTGCATTACAACCTACTTGAGAATAGAATAGAATAGAATAGAATAGAATAGAATAGAATAGAATAGAAAATACTTTATTTATCCTCGAGGGGAAATTCAGGAGTCACCGCAGCATTTAAGAAAACAAAAGTAAGAACAAGTATAGAAAGTGCAAAAAGGTCCATAAGAAAATAGATGACAACATCCCGTCCACCACTCTCCAGCCCAGCCAGCCTCCACCTCCACAGGGTCCAGGACTGAGCCTCCCCAGCAGTCTGTTCAGTCTCTGTCTCCTGGATCCTGTCTGCTCACAGCAGGTGAAGCTCCTCCGATGTGTCGCGGTGTCCGATGTCTGCTCCGTCAGCCACGTTCGTGAACAGCACGATGCCGCTGGGTTAGCACAGCTAGCTCGTCCATCCCCTGGAGATAGATCCTACGTTCCCAACAACGATGGATGGACGGACAGGTCCACGTTGTCACCTCCCAGCTCACACCTGAGAACCAGCACGTTATCCTCACCTCCTCCTCCTCAGCTCGAGGGAAATCATCAAACCCTACACTAGTTAGCATTTACATGCGACAGGCTGCTAACAGCTAATTTCGCATGTTAACAATGCAGCCATGGTTACACGTAGGATCTCCAGACAAACACAGGAGAAAAGTAGTAAAAATATCACTGAAGCCACAAAAAGTTTGGTGTCCATGACCAACAATGAACCATACAAAGTGATGATCCACTCCATATACAGAGATTACGAAAAAGAGATGAAAAAAAATTACAAGAAACGGACAAAGACGAAAGAGCTGCTGCAACAGGCAGCTACTTGGGCAGTGCCTAGCAACCATGTGGAAGTGGGGTAGGTTGTAACAAAAGACTTCCATGTATTTGACATCACCTGGTGAGGTCTGTAATAGTCTTTCAGGGGTTTGAATTGGTGCCATTTTATGGTAAACAAATCTGGGTACTTGGCGTTAAAATTTAAGATTTCTTATTTAAAAATTCAATGAGTTGGAGGTGCAGAAGGAAAAAGTGTACAACCATACCTGGTCTCCCCTAGAACTGGTGTTATCTTTCCTATCTCATAGTACGATGATGGACCTGTGGTTGTTAGGGCCACACAGGTTTATGCTGCTGTGGAGTGGATCATTGTCAAATGACAGGCAGTGAACATTACCAGTCCTAAACTGACTGAAAACAGGATCATCCAGGTCTGAAAGTGGTCTCTGAAAGGTCTACTGGGCTTTGAGCTTTGGATTTTCATTCTGGTAAATCATGTCACATTTTTTTTCTTCCCTTTCATAACAACCAGAAATAAACCCAACAGTTTATATCAACTCAGACTGTTTCAAGAAGTATCTAGATGGCGCCGCGGATGGTCGCCTCGGTACTGCGCTCTCTCGTACTTTGTGCGTTTTTGTGTTTTTTTAGTGCACTCTGCTCTCCTTCTCTGGTCACTTACACCAGGGAAGAGCTCATAAACATTGGCCTGACATCTGCTACAACTTTTCCACCGGTTTTCAATGAACCAGGGAACTTTACAGATGTTTTGGTCGGAGGAGCAGCGGCTCTGTATGGAGTTTACAGACGCCGGCGGGGAAAGCGAGCAGGCGCGCTCGTGAAACTGAGGCAGCAGGGATTACGCACTGCGCTCCTGTCTATCCACCTGGCCAACGTCCGCTCTCTGTCAAACAAGATGGATAAACTGAGAGCAAACCTCAGCCATGAACTCCGAAAATACATACAGCACGTCACGTGTCCCAGCAGGGACGCAAATATTCGCGACCATTGCTACACCACAATAAAGGACTCATATCGCTCTGTTCCCCGTGCAGCTTTAGGACTCTCTGATCACTGTCTGATCCACCTTATTCCTACCTACAGGCAGAAATTAAAATCTGCAAAGCCTGTAGTAAAATCAGTGAAGAAGTGGATGGACGAGTCAAGGCAGGAGCTCCAGGCCTGTTTTGACTGCACAGATTGGAGCGTCTTTGAAGCTGCAGCCACAGACATTCATGGACTTTGTGACACTGTGACATCTTACATCAGTTTTTGTGAGGACCTGTGTGTGCAAACCAAGACCTTTCGCACATACAGCAACAACAAACCTTGGTTTACTGGGAACCTGAGGCACCTCCGCCAGGCCAAGGAGGAGGCCTACAGAAGTGGGGACAGGCTCCTGAACAAGCAGGCCAGGAACACGCTGACAAAGGAGATCAGAGCAGCTAAGAGGAGCTACTCTGAGGCCCCGTTTACACGGAGACTCCCGCAACGATTCTTCCTTTGCGTTTTCAAAAGCCACCCGCGTCTCCATGAGGACGGCGTGAAAACGATCCGCGTTCATACGACTCCAGGGGGAGAAGTCTCCTCTTCTGTTCTTTCTTTTTCTGCCGTTTTGTTGTGTGAGACGGTCGGCAATCCAACCATAACGCCCATTACCGCCAACTACTGGCTCAACTGTAAATGTGGCTGAGCGCGGAGCCTTCACCTAAAACTGCGAGTGCGCATGAGGTGATGTCAGCGTTTCACCCTGAGACGCTCCGCTCTGTGTTTACACGAAGCTGGATGGAGGAGCGGATTCAGATCTTTCCACTCTGGGGAGCGTTTTCACTGAAAACGCAACTTGGTCTCGTCTAAACGGAAGGCCAAAACGCAACGACATGTTTGCGGAATCTACCGTTTTCTGCGTCGTGTAAACGGGGCCTAAGAGGAGCTACTCTGAGAAGCTGAGAAGACAATTCTCAGCTAACGATCCTGCGTCGGTGTGGAGGGGCCTTCAGGAGGCCGTCAACTACAAGAGACCATCCCCCACCCTGTGGAGAACCCTCAACTGGCTGAGGAGCCGAATCTGTTTTACACCAGGTTCGAAACAGACTCCATCACACCCCCCACTAATCCCATCAACAAAGGACTACCTGCCCCCCCTGGACAGTTCCCCCACCTCTGCAACCCCACCCTTACTGACGATCCGTGAAGAGGATGTGTGTCAGCAGTTCCAGAGACAAAAGATCAAGAAGGCTCCAGGACCTGATGGTCCTGGCCCCCAGCTTCACCCGGATCTTCAACAGATCTCTGGAGCTGTGTGAGGTGCCCTCCTGCTTCAAATGCTCCACTATCATCCCAGTCCCAAAGAAACCCTCCATAACAGGACTGAATGACTACAGGCCCGTCGCCCTGACATCTGTAGACATGAAGTCTTTTGAACGCCTGGTGCTGAGTTACCTGAAGGACATCACAGGACCCCTGCTGGACCCCCTGCAGTTTGCCTACCGGGCAAACAGGTCAGCTGAGGATGCAGTCAACATGGGACTGCATCACATCCTACAGCACTTGGACTCTGCAGGGACGTACGTGAGGATCCTGTTTGTGGACTTCAGCTCGGTGTTCAACATCATCATCCCTGACATCCTCCACCACAAGCTTTCCCACCTCTCTGTGCCAGCCCCCACCTGTCTGGATCTCCAGCTTCCTGACTGGCAGGACCCAGCAGGTGAGGCTGGGGTCCATCACGTCCATCACATCCTTACAACTTAAAACGGTTGCTAGGCGCTACCCAAGTAGCTGCCTGTTGCAGCAGCTCTCTCGTCTTTGTCTGTTTCTTGTAATTTTTTCGTCTCTTTTTCAAAATCTTTGTATTTGGAGTGGATCATCACTTTGTATGGTTCATTGTTGGTCACGGACACCAAACTTTTTGTGGCTTCGGCGGTATTTTTTACTACTTTTCTCCTGTGTTTGTCTGGAGATCCTACATGTAACCATGGCTGCATTGTTTACATGCGAAATTAGCTGTTAGCAGCCTGTAGCATGTCAATGCTAACTAGTGTAGGGCTTGCTGATTTCCCTCGAGCTGAGGAGGAGGCGGTGAGGACGATGTGCTGGTTCTCGGATGTGAGCTGGGAGGTGACGACGTGGACCTGTCCTTCTATCCATCGTTGTTGGGAACGTGGGATCTTACTCCGGGGGATGGACGAGCTAGCTGTGCTAACCCAGCGGCATCGTGCTGTTCACGGACGTGGCTGACGGAGCAGACATCGGACGCCGCGACACATCGGAGGAGCTTCGCCTGCTGTGAGCAGACAGGATCCAGGAGACAGAGACTGAACAGACTGCTAGGGAGGCTCAGTCCTGGACCCTGTGGAGGTGGAGACTGGCTGGGCTGGAGAGTGGTGGACGAGTGGTGGACGGGATGTCGTCATCTAATTTCTTATGAACATTTTTGCACTTTCTATACTCTTTCTTACTTTTGTTTTCTTAAATGCTGCGGTGACTCCTGAATTTCCCCTCGGGGATAAATAAAGTATTTTCTATTCTATTCTATTCTATTCTATCCAGCACACGGACAGTCAACAGCGGCGCCCCCCAGGGGTGTGTGCTCTCCCCACTGCTCTTCTCCCTCTACACTAATGACTGCACCTCAGGGGACCCCTCTGTGAAACTCCTGAAGTTTGCGGACGACACCACCATCATCAGTCTCATCCAGGATGGTGACGAGGTCGCTTACAGACAGGAGGTGGAACAGCTGGTCCTCTGGTGTGGTCAGAACCACCTGGAGCTGAACCCGCTCAAGACTGTGGAGATGACAGTGGACTTCAGGAAAAACCCCCCTCCTCTGCCCCCCCTCACCATTCTGAACAACACCGTGTCTACTGTGGACTCCTTCCGGTTCCTGGGATCCACCATCTCCCGGGATCTGAAGTGGACCTCACACATAGACTCCATCAGAAAGAAGGCACAGCAGAGGTTGTTCTTCCTCAGACAGCTCAGGAAGTTACACCTGCCCCAGGACCTGCTCATCATCTTCTACACCTCCATCATTCAGTCTGTCCTGTGCTCCTCCATCTCGGTTTGGTTTTCCTCAGCCATCAAACACAACAGGCACAGACTGCAACGAACTGTCAGGGCTGCAGAAAAAATCATCGGAGCCAGCCTGCCCTCCATCCAGGACTTGTACAGGTCCAGGACCAGGAAGCGGGCTGGCAACATCTCTGCAGACCCTTCACACCCCGGACACAAACTGTTTAAACTGCTCCCCTCTGGCCGGCGTTACAGAGCTCTGTGCGTCAGAACATCCAGACACAGGAACAGTTTCTTCCCCCAGGCCGTCACTCTGATGAACAGTTAACCTGCTTTAAAACAACTCATATACCTCATGTACAGCCACAGTCTGTCTGTTTCTATTGCACATTCATCTTCCATTCCCTGTGGCAAATTGCACATATTTTTATGACATTTATTCAGTGCACTATTTTCCTAACTTAAATTGTGTATATATTTTGTATTTACTCTGTGCAGAGTTCTTTATTTAATATTGTAATAATTATTATTCTTTTCTACTACTTAAACTCTATTTTTTCTACTCTTGTAATTCTATCCACGTTTGTACTGAGAGAGTGCAGTTTAAACCGGAGTCAAGTTCCTTGTATTCTTGAAAATACTTGGCCAATAAAGGTGATTCTGATTCTGATTCAACATCAACAGTTAGTCTATTCTCTGGGGATTCAGGGGACAGTCAGACCAACAGGCCTTCAACCTCGCTTGCCCTTAAACCTCGCTCATCATAACAAACTGAGGTTTCATTAAATGGTGAGTTAAATAAACTCAGTGTTTGCAGTATTTGATGATATGATGATGATAATGCCACAGTAGTCACCCGTGTTTTAATCACTGGTTTTAACTAGAGATGATCATAAGACTGAATACATGAATGAAGAATGAATAGAATCAGCATGCTGTAGCAGCTCACTAAACAACGCGTCTGTGTGGCAGCCATCTTGGTGGCGGCAATGCTCCCAATTAAAGTAATGCATTTATGTTGAAAATCAATCACAACTTCCTCATTCATAACCGATTTTCATGCAGCTTCTTTTATTGTCAACGTACAAACATGTCGTATTAATAATGCTTATTATTATTATTATTCTTATTATTACTGAAAAAAACTGTCTAATCTGCTTCCAAAGCACTTCCGGGATATATCCCTCCCCCACCGTAATGCTCATGAGAAAAAAAAGAAAAGAAAAGAAAATGATTTCGCTATGCTTTTAAACAGGTTATTTTAATTAAGAGAGAAAAATAATATCCTGTCTGATCAGCCCAGTCGCACACAGATGAGGTCACGACTCGCGACGTGGAGGAGCAGGAAGAGTTCCCGGTGTGTGGAGTCCACGCGGCTTCACAACAACAAACACCACAGAGGATTACTTCAGTTTACCTGACCGAATCACGCACGAACTGGGTAAGTGTTCTTCAGTGAGCTAGAGTCAGGGTCAGTCTGCTGTGGGAAACTTTCCGGACGATTCTCATAGGAGAGTTTGAGGTCCACCTGAGAGACGTATGCCTCAAGACCAGTGTAGCCCCGAAGAACAGGGTCAGAACTGAGACCAGAGGAGTATTGCACAAAACCAGGTAAAGGGATTAAGCCTGTAAATATTGGTTATCCTGGATGAACTTAGCTTCAAGTTGGTTGCACGAAAGCATGCCAAGCTTATCCTGGACAAGTAACCGCGGTGATTTATTCTCTGCAGCTAGCCTGCTCCAGACCAGGCTAAAAAACAGGATCAGATTAACCCTGAGGTGGCTCTGCTGTCAGTACTATGAGAAACGAGTGTGTTTTACAGCGTTTTCATGGCTTTTCTTCATGTTACATCATTCAACCATCCCCTATCCAAATGTTAGAACTGTAGTCATTTCATTTGCCGGTGTTGTGCCAAGGCAGCTACCCCCGCCAGTATTCCTACCCCCTCCGCGGGGACGTGCCTGCTCTGGGTGATGACTGCAGCGGATACGACAACAAATTGGAAGGCGTCTTCGCTCACAAACCACGGCAGCAGACGCGCATGGAAGCATTAATATGGATTTAATAGGGCTCGCCTGCGCTCTCACAGGAGCGCGTCTGCACCACAAAAGTAACTTTGGAGCGCTTGCACTTACTAACTTCTACGGACGCATATCAAATATGGTTTAATGATTTTTCATGTGAATACTGGCTTGGCCTGCCATTTCTACCCCCCTCACATTAGCCTTGTCTGTGTCCTACACCCAAGTGTTTTATTCCTCAGATACTCCACATTGATGCCTAATAACTCTAGAGGAGAATGAAAACTTCCCTCTTTTCTTTAAAGAGTTAGCTGAGGGGTAGGTTTCATGCAGGCTCGGCCTGCCAGGATTTCTACCCTCCTCACCCCCAAGAGTTATTAGGCATGATGTGGAGTATCTGAGGAATAAAACACTTGGGTGAGCGTAGACGCCACCTTGAAACATCCCTACCAGACGGTCTACTTTCCTTTCCTTATGAGAACAACACCAACACTGAAAGGTTCAAAAAGATACAAACATAAAACCTTACTCAAACAGGAAGCCTACAATACCACACAATGCAAAAATACAAAAAACAAAAAACCCAAAGCATATGGAATGAGAACAAGGTGATTAAAAAGAGAGAATATATATATATATATATATGTCACTTCTCAAACATTTAAACTGCAATGACACCGACAGATCATTTTGAATTAATTGTCTACTAAAATTAGACAAAGTGCTGACTATTCATGTAGATGTAAGGGTTCTATTTCACTCAGACTATATTTTTTAACTTCAACAATCTTTCCTTCATTCATTTGGCCTCATTGCTGTCAGGCCTTGTGTTATTTTGCAAAACTAATAAAAACTGCAAGTTGAATTTCAGTCAATTTGATTAATTAATTAATGTGTGTCTCACTGCAGTCAATTAGATTACTTTTAAGGTTTAGGGTTTATTGCCATTTTTTCTGGGTGTAAGTGATTAATTTAGAATGTTGGATCTTGTGTGGTACTTTTTCTGTGTATACATTTTGTTTAGCATTGGTAGTACACAGGGGCGTTTCTTGGGACTGAGAACATTGGGGGGCTGAGCCCAGATCCTATAGGGAATTTTAGGGGATGTTACCCCGGGACAAATGGTCCATCTCTATGCTTCCTTTAGCCCTGTTTCATCTTGTCTACAGCCTGGTACAGCCAACATGTTCTTAAGAATGTGTCAAAATTAAATTATATTGTACTGATAGTTCAGGATGATGCACATATAGATAACACAGGAATTAAAGCCAAAAATAGATTTCTTGTAAATATTTTGACTGAAGCCCAGTCATATTCCCCCTCATTTAAAAAAAAAGTGTTAGAGGTTACATGATCTGCTATTTTAATTTGCTTTTGTTTTGTTTTGTTTTACACGCCAGGCCATTAAAAATGTTGAGTGATGATGCCCACAGAATATATCAGGAGACATAATTCCCCCCAAAAAGCACAACATATGAGTAAAATTGTTTAAGATTTAAAATAAGATTTATTTAAAATTTATTATACTTACTACAGTAAGTGAATAAGTATACTGTAGTATTAAACTTCTCTCACAAACTGTGAGTGAGAGTGATTGAGTAAAAATGCTCCCAAGTGGAATGTTTAAATAAAAATGTAACAATACAAAAAAAGAATACATTAACAAAAACACTCAAAAGATCAATAGTGATGATTATTAAAACACATTTTTTTCTTTTAATATATTGTAGCAACTCTGCTGTTAGGCTTATTTTAAATCAGGGCTCTACACTCACTTTTACACTGGTAGCACTGGTGCCACCACCTTTCTCAGTTGGTCACACCAGCACATGATTTGGTCCCACTCTTTATTTACTTCTTTATTTATTTATTTATTTATTTATTTGGGTGCAGTAACTCTAGATATCATTTTCCTAAATATTTTACTGGAAATATGAAGTGACTGCAAGAAGCACTACTTGACAAAACATGTTGTATCTTTAATGTAACTTTAAAAAAAGAAAAAATGCTTCTTAAATTAAAGCTAAGAATAACTACAGACATGCCTGTGTTAACATACCAGGGTTATAATAGTTAACAAGAACATTTTTGTTGGAAAAAATAAAAACAAGGCTTTACATAAAAGAATGACTAAAATTCTTCAGTGATTTTACAAAACTTTCTAAAATAACCTAAAATGAAAGAGAAAATGTCTTTAGTTTGTGTCTTTATCAATCTGTGTCATACATTAACTCTTTACTTTTACCGATCAGGAGTGCTGACTGGCTGCCAACACTCCTGAATATGGAGGGAGAGTTTAACTCTTTCTCCAGCTGGTCTCCCAGCTTGTGATTTCTCCTGATTATCCCCCTACTTAAGTTTGCTCTAATATTTTTCTGAGTCAAATCAAGTCCTGTACTTGGACGTTTTATCGAAAACTCAAAAACCACCCACCCCTCTCTCTCCTGGTTGGAGTTAAACTTGATGAGTTGATGAGTTAAACTCTTGCACTGGTTAAAAAGTTGATTCATCCTGTGGTTAGCCCTGATATGCTCAACATGCTCTGATCTACATTGTGGAGTCACATCTGTCTTTCGCCCTGGTTCTCCTGACCTCATGGAAGGGTAGAACTTCATGTTGCAGTGAAAAACGAGTCCACAGTGAGTAAAAATGTGACAGAAGCAAAAACCCAGCCTAAAATTCAAATCAACTCATCTTAGGTACCAGAATGTGTAGATTCTGTAACGATAGAACCACAACACTTTTTTCCTGTGTTCCTTATGCCTCAGGGTACCTTAAAGTGTGTTGTATATACTCCCACCTTATTTCTAAAAAAGATTTAAAGTCAGAAAATCAGAAAAATAATTTTTGTTTCTCTTTTTTCAAGTGAATTACAGCTTTTACATTTTGTTACACTGCATACAGACATATTGAGTTTCAGCAGCCTAAAGCCTTGGTTGTCCTGAATGAATAGAGGTGCTGCTCTTCACAGAGGAAAATGAAACCACAGTGAGTAAAAATATGACAGAAGCAAAAAACGCTCAGAGAGTGTTTGGGGGGTTTAAGGTGTTTTAAGCAGACTTCAGCCCTAAAGCATGTTTGGAATAGCCAGTGCTACCGCAACCGTGCCGTGCTTAAGCATGATTCACTTCTCTGCTTTGGCACGGTTTACTAAATGCACGAGCACAAGCACACGGACAGAGCGTGTGATCCATGACTTATGATCACCGAGAGCTCACCTCTCAATAATCATTTTAACAAAGCGGGGGTGTTAGAGGGCTGTGATGGGCCAAAATGACTTGAAGTCTAAAAGTGCCTAAAACTTGTAACAGTGCGCTCTGTCTCATTTTGCTGACTCTGATGAGACCGCGCTTCATGCAAACAGACGCTTCACGTGCGCATGTACGCCACAGCGCTCTCTCTTCAGAACAGGACAGAGCGCAGGTGGAGGAGACTGACTGAGCCAGTGAATTATCCGGGGCTGAAGCCCTGGATGTCCAGGCCAGGCAACGCCTATGGTAGGACACCCTGTATTCAGAGTTCTAAATCAGCTGTAAACCCACATTCATTATAGCCTACAATAAATAGACACAATGATTGTCCTGTTAGCTTTCCAGTTTATTTGCGATAAAACTGAGACTTCTCAGCTTGAGCCTGGAGAGCAAAAGTCACAAGGATTAATACACTCAGTCATAAACATAGTTACAGCATGCCCTGCATTACTCACCGCCTGTGCCCATTTCTGGATCTCTAGTTTCTTTAGCTTCTTCCTCTTGGTTTCAGCACATCATTGACTTTCTCATAAATTCAGACTAAATAAGCAGTATATCTCTATAAATTTGACATGATAACTCAAGCGCTCTGGAATCCAGTGACAGTATCTTCTCATCTGTGGGGTCCTGGCTGTTTTTTTTCTTTTTTTTTTTTCTTGACCCCTAAAATCGTACAGAAATTCAAATTCAGCAGTCATCAAATCTTCCACTTCATTTGATAAATGCTCTTTCTACTACACTAAGGTAACTTACCACACAGCAGATTATTTTTATATTCAGTCTTCACCTTCTGCCAGGTCCTTTTCTGACCGTTTGGTCTTTAAGCAGGAGGATGGATGAAAAAGAACACAAAATGGGAAAAAAATGATTCAACAGATAAAACTGACACAAAGTAGATATGTTCTTTTAACTTTAAGTTATATCCTACATAACCTGAGTAACATGCACTTCTATGGATACATTTAGGCAAACAAAAAATATGACTATTTATTTTTTTGGCGACTAACACATCAAGTCAGTCCAGTTTTGTTTGCTAGGCTTTCTTGCTCTCCACATAACCAGCGTTGATGTTGCCTTTTTTTAATTTTATGTCTCTAGTTTCCTCAAATTGCTAAAGAAACAGCTCTTTTGTGAAGCTGTGTGGAGAACAACACGCGTCCCAGCTCCATTTTCCATCAGTGATTCTGTGATCAATCTCATGGTCTACTTGAGAGCCATGAACACGCACTTACCCCAACAATCCTCACCTGGCTTGACTAAGCCATTTCATCTTGGTTTGGCAAACGTGCTGCCAGTTAGTCCAAGAAAGGGCCAACAAGGCTTAGAGAAGCTGCTCCTGCTCATTTATCCTGGATGTCTTTATCCAACTTTTGTGCAATACCCCTAGAAGCAGCTCTGAGGAACAGGGTCAAAACTAAAGACCAGAGCAGAACAGGGTCAAAACTAAAGACCAGAGCAGAACAGGGTCAAATATATATATATATATATATATATATATATATATATATATATATATATATATATATATATATATATATATATATATATATATATATATTAGGCTTTACACGATCACAATTTTTGGGCCGATCACCGATCAGTGAGTATAAATAAATCGATAACCGATCACCGATCCGATCACGTGAGGAGCAATATTTAAACTACTTGTTTATGTACATATATACTTATGCTGTTTCCTGAGTATCAGTCTTTCCATGCCCCAATCTGACTGAGATACATGGGTTAAACATCAATGACCTCTAGAGGGCATTAAAGGACTGACAAGTTCAGTTAAGTTCAGTCTGGACAATCAAAAATATAACCCAAGACAAAAATAATTAGCCCAACTTATAGTAATTAAATTACTTTATTGTAATTAATTACTTTCCTGTAACAAGTAAATACTGCAAATTAAGGACAGTAATGCTGCCTCAAACATACTGCAGCATATCAATTAAATTAACAGTCACAGACTGTAACTAGTGCAAATTAGGGCTGTGTATTGATAAGGTTTTAACGATTCCAATGCCTTATCAATCCCTGCTTATTGATCCAATTCCTTATCAATTCTCAAAATTATGTGGACACACCCCTGCATGTCAGCGCAAATCTCTCTGCAGGTACGTTATGTTGCTTCGCTCATCAAAAGATAGATTTATGCTGAACTGAGGGTTCAACTTGTGGATTAGAGGGAGTTACAATGAAAAATGGGACTTTACTTTCCTCAGGTAAGAGTCAAATAACTCCCCAAGCATGCAACGCGTCTCTGTCTCTCTCTCTCTCCAGTTAAATTGATGTGGATCGCCCATCTGCGTCCCGTCTGCTTCTCCACAGTCACAAACAGACCCATCCAGAACGAGAGACCCCGAGACCAAGACAAGACCGAGACCAAAGACTGTCGAGGCTGTGACAAGACTGAGACCACGAAAAAGTGGTCTCGAGACCAAGACTGGTCTTGAGAACTACAAGCCTAATTCCCGCATCGTCTTTTTTTTTGTGAAATATAGCCACACCTTGGACCGTTTAGCGCAAGCCGGCTACATCTCTGCAACTGAGAGGTCTAGCAGCAACAACAAAAAGCACATGGAACGACGTCACCGTGCATTGCTCGTGGGGTGATTCGTTTGCTGTGTTATCACACCCCGGGAGGAATCGATAGGGGAACCGAAATGGAGTTTTACTAGCAATTCCAAGGAATTGGTTAACTGCGGACCCGGTTCCAAATTAGAACTGGTTATCGATGCGCAGCCCTGGTGCAAATAGAATGAAGTTGCCTCAAAACATTCATATACATCCATGAAATTAACATTTTTTTAATCATTTATCATTTGCTCTTGGATACAAACAAATAAACATGTTGATGCTGTGAAACTAGTTCGGAGTAAATGAGACAGTTTAAACACGACCATGACGTCATTGACTGATCGGTGATTTATGACATGACGCCCGATCCCGATCATTACAAAAAATGCCAAATATCGGCCGATCCGATATAGCCGATATGATCGGTGTAAAGCCTAATATATGTATTGGGGATGCACGATAACTTTTTTCTTGAACCAATACCGATAACAGATAACGTTCAGCTTCTACAGGCCGATACCAATACCGATAACACACACTTTCAAATATTTATTTATAAACCTAAGATCATGACGTCAATTCTATAAACAAAACCAAAGTACTATTATAATTGTAGCTTCTGTGTACAGTATTATGCTTGTATATAACTTGAGGTTGTATCCTAAATAGGGCTGGGCGATATGACCAAAATTTTATATCCTGATATAGCTCATTTTATATCATGATACGATATACATCACGATATAGCACATTTTTGGTAAATTCAATGAATGAACAGTTTATATAAAATTGCAATGTGGAAATGAAGTTTGAAATAACATACTCAATAAATAAAGGAAGTAGGTATTTGTTTATATATGTGCATTTGTTTTATTTAGAACTTTTTTTCCAAGCATGTATTACACAAAATGTTTGTTGGTCATGTTAACATGTCATTAACTGCATTCAACAGGTAGCAGTAGTGTGCTTCTTAAACAGTACACCACCCAGACTTTTCAGCATTGTGTACGTTGCATCAAAGTATTCTGAGTTCTCTCTTAAAACAAGTTTAAAGTGCAGCAATAAAATCAGGCTCACAATATAATCATACAAAAATCTAACAAGTGATAAAAGAAAATTACTCCTTCAAGGTTGAAAGGTAGCTGCAAACAATAAATAAATGTTACAAAATACCAAATGTAAACACGGAACCCTTACAAGTTTAAGTGTATCTGCAAAAGATCACAGTGTATTATACAAATATAACATGAGGTATAATAGGTAAACAAAATATTTCAATTACCAAATGTAAACGTAAAAGTTTAAAGTGCAGCAATAAAATCAGGCTTACAATATAGTTATACAAAATCTAGCAAGTGAAAAAAAAAATCACTCCTTCAAGTTTGAACAGTAGCAGCAAACAAAGAATACTGGCCTACCTAAAGTAAATGTTACAAAATGTAAACTGCAAAAATGGACCCCTTCCAGGTTAAAGTGCAGCTGCAAAAGGATCACAGTAAAGAAATGTATAATATATATACGAAAACAAAACTAAGTAGCATGTGAAAACATGCAAACATTTGCCAAACCTCAGGCCTCTACAGGTTGAGTGCTAGGAATACAAGCTGGTCAACTCTTGCTGGTTTCAGAGATGACCTCTGGCATGACACAATGTTCCCACTTGCACTGAAAGCCCGCTCGGATGGGGAACTTGTGGCAGGGATGCAAAGATATTTCCTCGCTAACTTGGCCACATGGGGAAAACATCCCTCATTCTCTTTCCACCAGTCCAGTGGATCTGTGTCTGGACCAGCGTCCACTAAGAGATACAAGCTGAGCTCATTTTCAATGGATTCTCTGCTTGGCTGAGGGGTATCTTGGCTTGGCTTTGCTGCTGTTTTAAAGTAGCTGCTCAAACTCTTCCTTTTCTTTTTAGCAGGAACCTCCTCTGGCTCTTCCTGATCTCTGGCAGTGGCAGCTGATGAAAGGGGGACTGCCTCTGGCTCTGCTTGTTCGGCCACCAGCTTCTGCATCTCTGTAGCAGCTCTTAGCTTGATGTAGTCCACCCTCTCTTTTTTGATGTATGTGGTTTTGAACCTGGGGTCAACCAAAGAGGCCATGTCAAGTAGCTCCTGGGTTTTCTGGTCATCATACTTCTCATTTAGGTATTTTAGTATTTCCTCTTTGATGGTCATGGTGAGCTCAGTGTCGCCATCCTGATGCTTGAGTATCTGGTTGTTAAACAGATGGAGGACGGGTTTCAAGTAGGAAACACTTGGGTAGAGCTCCCCTGACAAGGCATCAGTAAACTCCTTGAGAGGACTCAGTGCCTTGTTCATGGATTCCAGAACGTCCATGTCCTACCAAGTTGGGACCAGGTGGCGAGTTTTCTTGTCGACGCGGAGAACCTGTGAGATAGCTTTCTCCTGCTCGATCACCCTTTCAACCATTGCTTGCGTAGAGCCCCACCTTGTAGGGGTTTCTGTGATCAGCTGATGATGGGGCAAGGGTGGATTTTGCGTTGATTGAGCTTCTGCAAGTGCCCGTCTTCTCTTCCATGAATTGGAGAAGGCCGCCACAATCTTCCTGCAGACGCCAACTGCTCTCTCCACCTCACGTTGTTTCACACCCTTCCCTGTGGAAATAAAGTAGAAGTAAAATTATTTATTAGTATTTTTTTAATTTTGAAACTAATTATCTTTATAAATTACTCTGTATACAAGACAATGAAATTTATTAATTACATGTTATGAATTTATTTATTCATAATATATATTTATTATGTATAAGAGATTCACACTGACACAATTACACAAAATGATGGATCAAAGGATGGAGGAGTAAACCAGTTTAAAGCTAAAAATACAGAATACTCAGAGTATTTAGTATTTTTAGCTTATAACTTACTTTTAAATTCTCAGAAACTATTACATACAAGGGCAGAGTCCAGGTCTAAAACAAGTTAAAACAATGTATGTATAGGCAATTTCAATTATACAAAACATAACATTACAGCTCTTGTGTTGATAAAATGCCTATAAATAATTTAAAAAGCAGAGCAACATCACATACAAACATACACCTGAACAATGAATGATATTATGGAAATGAAAACAAAACAAAAATGTATCTGCATTTTAGATCGATTTAAAGTTACTCAGCAATGGCTAGATGTAAGCGGTGGCCGAAGCACTGCAGACGTGTAGTTTCATTCATCAGCTGAAGGGCAAGGATGTTGTTGCTGGCGTTGTCTGTTGTCACACATACGAGGCGATCCTCATGCAGTCCCCACGACTCAAGAGCTTCACTGAGACCTCTGGCTATCTCGACTGCAGTGTGGTCTTCGGGAAAGTAACTTGTCTGTAAACACCGACTGCGGAGGTTCCAGGCTTCGTCGATGAAGTGAATCGTAAGGCTCATATATGGGTGCGTCATTCGGCTCGACCACATGTCTGTTGCTATGGCGTAAAACATCCCCTTGTGTATTTCTTCCTCCACTTTTGCTCGGCACTCATCATATAAAGCAGGTACCACAACGCTACTGATGTGTTTTCGGCTGGGCATTTCATATCTAGGATCGAGTGTCTGCACCAACTCAATAAACCCCGTTTCTCGACCGTGTATATTGGAATCATATCTTTACAAATGTGCTTGGCAACGGCCATGGTTATTTCCTTCCATCTGCGGGAGGTATGGCTGTATGGTGTGCCGTGGGTAAAAGCCTGCTGCAATGTCTGCGTCTGGAGTTTCTTCTTAACGTCAACATCACTCGACCCAGCTTTGCTGCTTTTTCTCGTTGACTCTCTCTGTATTCTTTTTCGTGATTCTTTTTCAGGTGATAAAAAAGTTACTCGTGTTCGAGTCTGTTGTTGGGACCGGGCAGCGGCATACTTTACAAAGTGCAGTAGTCTGATCCTTGTCTGTCTTTTTATATCCAAACCACCGCCAGATAACAGAAGTTCCCTTTCTTTAAGGTACAAGCTCGTCGGTTTGGGCTGGTTGTTCGTCATCTTGATGTTGTTTAGCTTGAGAAGTAACTTGTTCATCTGTGTGGCTTCCACCGTCTTCCTCCATGGCTATGTATATTTTATCCGCGTGCCTGGGCTTGCTGTAAGGCGCGTCGGTGACGTATAATACTGCCGTAAAGCGTGTTTTTGCGACACCACGATATAAACGGTTAAATTTCCCATTAAACAATATACATTTTCTATCGTCCAGACGATATATATATCGTGATACCGCCCAGCCCTAATCCTAAATATATTTTTTTCTACTTGTGTGCTGGTTCTATTCTTTGGTGCAACTGCTGCTGGAATCTGAATTCCCTGGGGTAACCTTCCTGAGGGATTAATGAAGTTCCTGTCTGTCTGCCTGTCTGCCTGTCTGTCTGTCTGTCTATCTATCTATCTATCTATCTATCTATCTATCTATCTATCTATCTATCTATCTATCTATCTATCTTAAAGGACTCTGGCTTCTGGTTTGATTCAAATGAATATCTTTTCACTACAGTAAATGAGGTTCACTTATTTTTTCTGCAACTTAAATGGCATAAAAAATTAACAATAGAGACACCAAAATTTCGCAAAACCTCTCAAATTTGGATAAAAAGTTTTTATGCTCTCATGAGGTGATTTTTTCAGAGGAGTTTATCACAAAATACGCAATGGAAACACCTTTATACCATATACTATACTATAGTATACTACCTTTAAAAAACATGTCACTTTATCATAACAACGCACCTCCCTCACCTACACGTACGGACTCTGCTGTTCATACTGTAACAGCTCTGCCGTTAGTTCTGTGTTCAGTGCAGATGTTTGTGTTTGTGACCGTCAGTATGTAGGCATCATGACAGCTGTGAGCGGGTCAGAGTCAGAGAGCAGCAGGAGGGAGGGGCGGAGGTGTGTGTACGATCTCACTCAGTGTGAGAGCATGTGAGCTGGAGATGATGATTTTCATTCAGTGTTTTGTTCGTGCCTATAAAGATGGCACATGTTCTGACCTGACACTGTATTCAAAACAAATTAAAAATTAAATTACCTTAGCCTGTGGGTCATGTCTGGCAAATTTATTGGATTTTTCAAAAGTGTGTAAGTTAGGGTGACCATATTTTGATTTCCAAAAAAGAGGACAACGGCACTGGCCTCGAGGCACAAATTCAGACAGGCTTCTTATATTCTTAATATTTTCACCGCCCCGTGGTTACTCCCGTTTGTAGAAACACCACAGTACTGGATTTTTTTGAGTGCTTCATGAGTGACTTCAACTGAATGGGGGGCTATAACACCTAGGGATGGGTACCGAATCAGGTACTTCAAAAGGTACTGACCGAATTCTGTCAAAAGTACCAAGTACCGATTCATGTAAAATCAAAAGGTACCACGTTTAGGTACCTGAACACATCCTTGTGACTGTGAGGAAGTGAAAGAATAGTCGATTTTCCATGGTGGACATGAACACAGCATTGCAAGGGTTTATACTGAAGGATATATATGTTAAATTGAAAATATATATAATATTGTTTAAAAAAATGATATTTTTTACTACATAACTACAAAACAGTACCGAAAATTTGTACCGTTGAGCATTGGTACCAATTGCCAGGTACCGGGCATTGGTACCATATCGTTTCAAATGTGAAAGGTACCCATCCCTAATAACACCATTGACAATGGCTTCAGTCTTGGTGCGAGCACTACTAAACTTTTTAGCAATGTCAGAGTCAGGAAATGTCTTTTTTTAGCAAGGCACTGGTGCAATCCATGGACCTGTAGCTGTTGTGGTGTTTTACAATATGAAATGCCATTGCACCCTCCGCTGCATTTACAGCAACCTCTGTTTGCCCAGGTCTAACAAAGAACTCAGTCAACTTTGCAGAAGAACTCCACCTCGCACAACTTTTTTATGTTTTTCGGTGTCCATGTGAACTTTGAGATCTCCAGCACCTTTATTGGACACTGAGAGATATGTGCCAGCTTTGCACACGGTTCACTCCGCCTCCCACTTGTCCCGACCGGGATGGTATGTCGGAAACATTTTTTGCAGTTCATCTGTGAAGCTGCACTTACGCTTAGACATCTTCCGTGCAATACAGCTCCGCTGTCTAAACAGCCCCCTGTCTTCTCCGCTCTCCCTCTATGTCTCTCTCTCTCTCTCTCGCCTTCTCTCTGACCCTCTCACTCTCTATGTGTGTGCACGCGCAGAGCAGACCTGCCCACAAGGCAGCCTCTTGGTAAGTGATGCGCATCATAGTATTGTTTGCAAGTGCCGGTCAATTTACGTACGCGTGTAATGGTCCTATGAAAAACAGTGAACACCGGACATTTTCGTGAATTTATTAAACCCGCCCGGACACCCCGGACAGGACGTAAAAAGTGGACATGTCCGGGCAAAAGAGGATGCTTGGTCACCCTAGTGTAAGTCCCAGTGGCTTCGTTGCGGTCGGCTTTGCGTTATTAGCGTCTTTAGCATCCCGGGTGTCCTCATGCTTTCAAAACTCTGTTGAAGCGATGGTTACGTTTCAGCTGACTGATTAGGTTTAAAGTAATGAAGCTGCTCCCTTTTCCCCCACATGGAACTTTCCTGGAATAACTGTCTTCTTCAGAAACTTTAGAGAAGTCCCACACAGTCGACTCCATGGCTGTGTTCGAAATGGCATACTAACGTACTACTCATACTAAGTATGACGTCAAAAATAGTATGTAGTGCGTTCACATGAAATAGTATGAAAAGATTGTGTGCGCGAGAAATACCCGGATGTATACTATATCGGTAAAAATTGTAAGTATGGGAGGTGGGCATACTAGTCGCACTGACACGCCCCATAATGCATTGCGAGCCCCGTATTTATAAACATAAATAGTGAATGAGATGACAAGATGAGAAGCAACTAAAATGGACTTAGCTCCACAGGGAAACCTAAACGTAAGTACAAAGAAATAAAGTGCCTGAGGCGACGGACGGATCGTCTTCGGTGTCTACGAGCAGTAAACATTTTTTAATTTTTTGAAGAGAGATGAATTCGTCTTGAGGCCGGTGTTAGCTAAAAATCATCCACTAGCGAACTTCCCGTTTTCAAAATAAAAGCACCCTTCATTATCTCCCTTAAGTTCTTTTAACGCTTTTGTAAATTGGGCTCTTGTTTTGGAGCCGACCGGAAGTTTCTTTGATAGCATATTGGCGCTCTTTACAGAATGTCTGAAATGTCAAAATAAAATTTGTATCCGTGCATTTTATGGCCCAAATGACCACATTTTGGTATTCTACATGGTGACTTTCTCGCCTAAAATGTTGTTAAAACTTTCAAATGTGGCGAATCATCATATTTACGATACGATATTTGGTAACCTGGTGTGCTTCCATAGACTTCCAATTTTTGTCGTCAGAGGTTTTGAAATGCATCATGGGAAACCGAGTAGTATACTACAGTGTAAACGGTTGGCACTCTAATCATACTTATAGTATGTAGTATACAGTATATACACAACGACCATGTAGTATGTAGTACAGGGATGTCCAACTCGTGCCATGGAAGGGCCAAGAGGCTGCAGGTTTTCTTTCCAACCAGAAACTCCACCAGCTGATTCCACTGATTACCTCACCTTCAACCAGAGAGCAGGGGCTAATCAGTGGAATCAGCTGGTGGAGTTCTTGGTTGGAAAGAAAACCTGCAGCCTCTTGGCCCTCCATGGCACGAGTTGGACATCCCTGATGTAGTACATTAGTATGCCATTTCGGACACAGCCCATGTTTTGTGTTTTGAAGCGTCAACATGCTGTGCTGTGTTGTGATGCATTTAGGGTGTGACGGGAAATCATGGTTCCCACATTTGCTGGTCCTTCTTTCTGCCTTTTTACATTTATATTTGCATTTTTTATGTGTAACATGTAAAAAAATACTGTGGATGCCAATTCAAGTCTGTAGCTACAACAATATGACCAAGTTAATGAGTCTTTTCGGACATGAGGGGGAACTCTTAAATTTCCCAGTCAGGATTAAAGGTGAAATGATAAAGCAACCCTCCCTGATGTTTACCGGTAGTACGCCAGGTACAGTCAGCTCTTCAACAGTCACAGGCGCGACTGACAGTAGGAGCAGCCGCCAAACAGGAGCCTAAATGACAGTCATCGGGATCTGTGTGTTTGACAGGGTCAGTCTTTTATTTTTTTAATTGCATGTGGTGGTTTATGAAGTGTGTGTACGTAATGGCTTTTCTAACTGGCCCTGAAGTATCCCCCCTTATCAGTTCATTGGAAACTGGTGTGCACAACTACATTATGTTGTGGAAATTTTCCTGTTTCTGGTGAAGAATGAAATAGAGACTTCTGCCGGCCAGCAAGGTTTTATTTTCCTTTGCAAAGAAAAAGGTCAGTCAACACGCGAGCGGTCAAAGTGAAGAAAGACCCCGAACCTAGTTCGAGCTCAACATTTATGCTTGAGAGAAACGCCCCAAAAGGTACTGTTCACACCCCTCTGTCTGCTACAGGAAATCACATTGAGATCAGAGGCCTAGAAGTTGGGCTGAAGGTGTTAGAAATCTAGACACAAGACAAAAGGGTCTGGATGCTTATTGAAGAATCAGGAGATGGGGTGTCTCAAGGAAGCAGGATATGGGGCATCTCAAGCAGTGAAAACAAAGACAATAAAATTACCATTACAATTCCCCCTTTTGATTATTCATTAATCAGTTGAACACAACCAGAGGGAAAAAAATAAAACAAAATAAAATAAAATAAAATAAAAAGAAGCAAAGGAATTGATAAAAAAGAAAACTTAACTAAACTAAACTAAACACCAATCAAAAATTCAAAAAGCATCATGTACAAAATGTCATCATCAGAGTCAGAGCTGGGGCAATGATGGGGTTCAGGAATGTGAAATGAAAAATGAATTTTGATCTGCATTGTTAACATTTACATAAAACTACAGTCACAGCTGTGGTAGTCACAAACATTCTAGTTTGGCAAATTGTCTAGTCTAGAAACAAAGGACATGATGATGTTGATGAATAAACACAAGTGTCTGTATGCTGTGGAGGAACTTCAAAGACCATATTACTAGGGGTTGAATGAGAATCAAAAAAAGATTATATTTGGATGTGGAGCAACAACAATATTGTTTCTGACTTGTTTTCCAGCAACACCCAACTGTCACCAGGAATCTTTGACTCATAGAGTTAGAGCATGTGTTGTTGTTATTGCATTGTCTGAGGGCTTGTTGCAGTATATCGTCCTTGTGATCAGCAATGTTTGTAGAAACGAGGTGGTCGTCTTCTGTCTCAGAGGCTGTTGAGACTGTCTTAACATTTGACAGCATGTTCAGTGAAGTGTCATATGAGTTTGGTGGCTCATTGACTATGAGTCTGTGTTGTCTATACATATCAGGGTTTGGATATTCAATTTCACACGAATATGGGCCTGCATCAGTGGATGTCACATTAGAGATGGTGATCTGGCTCCATTGGAAGTTGGAAGTTGGAAGTTTTGCTGCTGTGATACGGGGTCTCTGTTTGGAACAAGGGTTTTGTCAGTAGCAGCCACAATCAGGTTCCAATCGTGTGGGCCACAGGGGTCTCTGCATTGGTACTTGTCATATTTGGCAAAATATGCACAAATTGGACTCGATTGCCCAATTTCAGATTCAGCAGTAAAGTAGGTAAATGTTGTCCTTTTGTCAGAGGGACAGTCTTGGCAGGTTTGTAGGTGTAGGCTTCCATCATTATTGCTGAAAATTATAGGGTGAAGATCAGGTGGTATGTGGTGTAGTTTAATGGGAAGACGTTTTTGTTGTCAATCCTTCTCGTCTAGTTGTCGTCTGGTGAGTTCACGGTTGTTTCTTATGCTGTGCTCTCATGTGCTGGTTCCTCCTTGCGCTGTCTGTCCTCCTCTGGTCTGGTCTGCAAGGTCCTCCTGTCGTCTGGTCTGCAAGGTCCTCCTCTGTCTGGTCTGCAAGGTCTTGTCGTCTGGTCTGCAAGGTCCTCCTGTTGTCTGGTCTGCTCTGTGGGCTCAGGAACCTTCCTGCAGTGGCTGGTGTGAATTCACGTGGTCCCCTCAGTGATCTTCATGGCAGCATGCGTTGTCAGGAGCATCTGGGATGGGCCTTCCGTCTTAGGTCCTTTACACCACCCGGTCACCAGCCTGGAACCATGGAGCGATGCGGAAACTGGTGGTGGAAGGACTTACTTCACCTGCTGGGAGATTTGAGAAAAAGTAGAAGATAAGTTTTTGCAGTATTATATCATGTCACCCTCAGGTAGGCCAGTGGAGGGGAGTGACCTGGTTGCAGTCTTCACTCCGAGTGATGGGGGTTCTGCCAAAAAGAATTTCAAAGGGACTCATGTTCACTCTGGACCTTCTCCTCATCCCCATTTGCATCAAAACAACAGACAGAGCCTCTGTCCATGGCAGTCCTGTTTCCTCAACAACACTTGGCCCCATTAGATTTTAGAGTGCCTCTTATCTTATTCCATAGCACCTCCACTGGCAGGATGGTATGCATAATGTTGACTGAAGTCACTGGCAAGAAATTCACTGATTTATGTTACTGCAGAATCAACAAAATCCTAAACAAGACAGTTCTATGAAATCCTAATCAAATGTTCTAATGGTCTGTCTAGTGGTGGTGGTTGTGGTGGTGGTAGTGTGTGTGTGTGTGTGTGTGTGTGTGTGTGTGTGTGTGTGTGTGTGTGTGTGTGTGTGTGTGCGTGTGTGTCCGTGTGTGTCCGTGTGTGTCCGTGTGTATGTATGTGTGTGTGTCTGTGTGTGTGATGGTTTTTGCTCTTACCTGTGTTTTGTGTTTCACAAACCAAACACAATTAAGAAAAGAAAAAAAAATTCTGCTCATAAAACTGAAAAACCCTTTTGATGAACCATTGTTGAGTGATGGCGCCCAGTATTCCCCCTCTTGACACATGGCCCAATCCATGTGTCAATTTTTGCAAAGTGTGTAAGGAAAACTTTGGGTAGGCGATGTTTGTATCTGGTCCCTCTCACACTGCATCCTCATAGGATCTCCACGTCTTTCCTTTGGTTGTTAAAGGACTGTATTGCCGTGAGGAGCTGGGAATAGAAATTGGAGTCGAAGCTAATCAAGAATCAAGAATCCAGAACACTGGGTTGGAATGCATCTCATTTTGTAGTGGCATCACTATTTGAGTTTCCTAGAAAGAAGAATTCTGAATTGTTAGAGTGATGACAAAAGGTTCACAGTTTTTCATGAGACAGACATCATACTTACTGACAGCCTACAGAGTCTTAGTGACCTCCTGTAGGGCTGCAATAACTGTAGCTTGATTTTTCAGACAAATGAAAAAAGTTATTGAACGATTTAGAAGTGCTTTAGGTACCAGCTGGATTTTCTCTGAGTGTGCACAACAGATGTTAAACTGAAAACAGCACTGCCGTGTCAATGTATGAAAGATCGATCAGATGTTTCTTGCCATTAGCAAACGCGCGTACATGATGTCATAATGGGCCCCAGCCTTTATGGTTATCTGATGTTGCATGTGTGATGTGTGGGACCAAATAGTTAATTGTGTACATGTCATATTAAACTGGTGTAAGACATATCTGTTGTGTTCGATAACAGTGTGACAAATCAAGTCTGTTGAATCTTTCTCTCACCCAACTTTCCTCATATGGTTCATCAGATCCTGGTGACACATTAAAGGTACACTGCAGGTCCTCTGGTGTCATGAAATCTATTGCAGCTGTTGAAACTGTTTTTCTAGCTTCTGTGAGAAGCTCAGGAGAAGCAGCGAGTGATTGCAAATCATTGATATGTATATCAGGTTCGGGGTGTGGTAGACAAAAGAGTGTGAGAGATTTGGTTTCAGGTCAGATAGTCTGTGAACTTTGACACCTCCTAGGGTTGAGATCAGACAAATGCCAAATTTGCACATCAAGTCCCTACCCATCAGGTTGATGGGTCAGACTTCACAGAGCAACGATGCATGTTTGAAACTCATGGTTAACTCACCCCCACACTTGAGTGGGATGGTAATGTTTGTCTAAGCTGATCAACAGAGTACACATAATCTCAAGTTAGCAAAGGTTCTGTTTTTCTAGTTAATTCTAAAGCTTTACCCACAGTCTGTGGAGTAAACCAAAAGTACAAAATTTCGTTCTGCGATGGTCAATGTATGTTGCCGAAAATTCTTGAAATGATTAGATGTGTGCTGGACGAATTTTGGGGCAACTATATGTTTGTTGCTTAAGCTCTCAATAGACTGTGTATTAATCTGCTCAGTATGTTTGTGTGAGTGTGGTGCAGTACCTCCTTCAACCTCACAAGTTAGCTTGGCTTGTCAGCTGGAGTCCATCCTTCTCCAGCAACCTTCAACCATTTTGAGTCCGACTGGTCTGCATGAGTTGATGAGATGTTTCTGTGGTCAAACTGTAGAGTTGGTGGTGAAGCAGACTTTCAGAATGAGCTTCATCTGAGGTCTTCCTCTTTTCTTTTTTTTTGTTGTCTGTTGAGTCTGTTTCTTTTCCCTCCTTGGGTATTGTAGAGTTGTGCAGTGATGGAGCTGAAGGATGAAAAGATGGGTTGCTGTTGAGGTCTGGATCCTGCTTCAAAGCGGTCATCTGTGAAAAATATAGGAGACAATCTGCAAGGTTTGGTGTCCTTGCTTTTGTTAATTTTGATTTTCACTGGTTTCAATTTTTTCCACACGAAAAGAGTCATGTTTCTACAGTGTTTTTCTAGTTCATGACTTGCATCTCCTTCCCGCGTCCATGAACTCTCTTTTTGACCTTCCAAATATTCAATTCCATTTTTTTTTCTTTTTAGACAAACTTTTCTATTTTTCCTTTTTTATTTTATTTTTTTTTGTTTCGTTCTTCTTTTCGTTTCCTTTAAGTTTCCTTCTAAATTTGGTGTGTTTTTTAACCTGAGGGATCCCCCTATTGGGAATCCAAACTCAGTTGTCTAGACATCTAAAAATTTTAGACTTTTATCCCCGTTTTTCCTTCTCATAATATCCACAATATGTCCCACCGGAGGTCCAACCTCACGGATTTTACTCCGCATTCCAAATGTGGAGGCCGTATACGACTAATTCAACACAGACGTCTCTATGCAGACCGCTTCGTTATAAGCTACAAGCGATAGAAAAGCGAAACACTTCCTTATTTTTTTTAAGCCACAAGTGAGAGTAGCTTTCACTTCCTTATTTTTAACAAGCCACAAGCGAGAGTAGCTTTCACTTCCTTATTTTTAACAAGCCACAAGCGAGAGTAGCTTTCACTTCCTTATTTTTAAGCCACAAGCGAGAGTAGCTTAGAAAAATTGTGGATATTATGAGAAACGAAAACTATTATGCCAAATTCAAAAACCCAATTTTTAGAGAGAGAGAGAAAACAAAACTAAAATCATTTAAAAGCCAATATTTCAGTGCTCACCAGATAAATTTAGCTGAACTTGCGCTCGTAAAATCCCAGCAGCAACGATCTGGGGTGTCCACGGACAGTCCTCCCTTCTCTAAAAGGATTTGAGGTTGGAGGCTGGAAATCTTTTTTCTTCCAGGATGGCCTGTTCACTGTCCGTGTCCCGTCCCAGACGATTGCTTGAGGGATCCCACTTCTGACACCAAATTGTTGTGGAAATTTTCCTGTTTCTGGTGAAGAATGAAATAGAGACTTCTGCCGGCCAGCAAGGTTTTATTTTCCTTTGCAAAGAAAAAGGTCAGTCAACACGCGAGCGGTCAAAGTGAAGAAAGACCCCGAACCTAGTTCGAGCTCAACATTTATGCTTGAGAGAAACGCCCCAAAAGGTACTGTTCACACCCCTCTGTCTGCTACAGGAAATCACATTGAGATCAGAGGCCTAGAAGTTGGGCTGAAGGTGTTAGAAATCTAGACACAAGACAAAAGGGTCTGGATGCTTATTGAAGAATCAGGAGATGGGGTGTCTCAAGGAAGCAGGATATGGGGCATCTCAAGCAGTGAAAACAAAGACAATAAAATTACCATTACAATTACAGACACCGAGCAGCAGATAGCAGAGAGGAACGACAGCAGGACACCGCGCAGCGTAGAGAATAGTGCCCCTGCCTGACCCTGAAAATACTGACCCAGAGAAACAGACCAACTGGCGCTTTGGGAGTTTGAGGTGAACCTGCGTCCATTACTGTCAAGTTTACGATCACAGCAGCAGGGGCAGCAAGTTGCTGGTAACCAACAGAGGCTGCTCTCCTCTCCTGAAAACCTGGAAGCGAGTTCTCATGCTCCAAGCCCAGCCCCCCACCCCTCCCCTCCCCTCCCCTCTATGTCAAAAGACTGCCAGTAAGTTGAAACTGAAAAAAAAAGGATTGAAACTGAAAACCAGTAATGCTCAAAAAATCAAAAGTAAAAACGTATCTGAATATTGACATTGAAAAACACATCATAACATTAAAAATTCCTTAAAATGTGTCTTTTTTTGATGTCTGTGGTTTCTTTTTTTCTTTTTCAATTCAACATTTTACAATGACAATACATGTTTCAGATTCAATTCAGCTTTTTCTACAATGCCAAGTTTCTTTTTCAAAAGCAAGTCTTACTGTCTGTTCTGACTCAAGACTCTTTCTTCTCTCCAGACAGAGATGTCGTGTTCCTCGAGGGATCCAAACTTCTGTCCTGACTGTGGCAACATCCTTCCTCTGCCTGGAGCTCAGGATGTGGTGCGCTGCCCTCGCTGCTCCTTTGCCATCCCTGCAATAGGTAATCTCAACAACAGGACAAAAATAACAACACAACAACAGCAACAAAAGTAACTACAGCAACATGTACAAAAATTACAACAGCAAAACAACCAAAACAACAAATGCAAAAAAAAAACCAGCACTAACAAGAACAAGTTTCATCCTTGGTCTCTGATCATGGTTCTTTAGTGTTTTCAGAGCTGTTTGTGAACCTCTCTGTGCTAACAAACAAACATTAGAGAAAAAGATGAATCAATCAAACAACTGTTAGCACTCCGCTGATGTCATGAGTTTTTTATAGATCATGGCACAGATCCCCCCCTGATGTGTGTGTGTGTGTGTGTGTGTGTGTGTGTGTGTGTGTGTGTGTGTGTGTGTGTGTGTGTGTGTGTGTGTGTGTGTGTGTGTGTGCGTGCGTGTGCGTGCCCATGCACATGCACATGTGTGTGTGTTCATGTGTTCCAGACTTCTCGGGTCTGGAGGTCCGCTCAACAGTGGTCTTTAACCCCGTGGAGCAGTTGTCTCTGCAGGACGACAATGACTGTGTGCTGAAAGGAGCTGAGGTAAGAACACACTTGCTGTTGTTGGTGTGTGTGTGTGTGTGTGTGTGTGTGTGTGTGTGTGTGTGTGTGTGTGTGTGTGTGTGTGTGTGTGTGTGTGTGTGTGTGTTTCTAACGAGTGGCCCTGCTCTCTGTAGATTGACAGGCGCTGCCCTCGCTGTAACAAAGAGGGGATGATTTATCACACAAGGCAGATGAGGTCAGCTGATGAAGGACAGACTGTCTTCTACACCTGTATACACTGCAGGTAACCAACACCACCGTGTGTGTATGTGTGTGTGTGAGCTGCAGTGTGATGTGTTCCTGATCATTGTTGTGATGTTTGTGTTTCAGGTTTCAGGAGAAGGAGGACTCCTGACCCGGTTCTTCTGTTTGGCTCTGTTCACGCTGTGTGTTCCTCTGTGACGCTCGTCCCTGTGTTGGTGTCTTTTTTGTGGACAGGGTGGGCTCAGACTCTTTGTCCCTCACAGTTTGGCTCAGCTTCCTCAGAAACGTGAAAGTTTGACCCTGAAGGAGAGAGCCGTGCTGGGGCTGAAAGCTGGGGCTGAACATGAAATGGTTCCTTCATATCTCTGGGGACATTCAACAGTAAAATATAAACTTTGCAACGTTACCATCTAAAACATGTTATTGTGTGAACATTCAATGTATTAAAGAAGAACTGAATTCTGTTTAATCCAGTGTTAAAGTAGGATTATTAAAATGTAAGGACATCAAATAAAAACAGTTCTTGTCATCAGACCGAGGTTCCTCTGGACAGATCATCAGCTGCTGTTTGGATCATTATCTGTCCTTTATCGTCACAAAGTGCTGACAAAATGAGCTGAGGAAGAAGTGCTTGTGTTTGCACTGGAGCCTGACCGATCTGGGGTTTTTGGGGCTGATACCGATACTGGGGGCAAAAAAAAGCCGATATCTGATATATCGGCTGATATATATAATAAATTCATTGATATACACAGGATATATACTGTGAACACAAATTATTACTATACCCATATGATTCAAGACGGACACAGAACACTATCAAATTACAACGAGGAACTTGAATTATAAAACTGTCAACATAAGAACTGTAGTGTAAACCAACGATAAATAAGAACAAGCTGTAAACACAATAATAAAGAAGTCAAACTATAAACACAGTAAGTAGATCAAAAAGTCGAACTGTAAACACACAATGAGCAACTAACAGGATGTTAAAACACTGTTCTATAGTCTTACATTACATAATGGTGGACGGAGGGGGCGGGCACTCGGGCAGTGTGCAGCCCAACACACAGACACACAAGAACAGGAGTGACAGAATCTCTGTGGAGCAAAATTTTGCTACATTTTGGCCGATGTTGATTAATCGGTGACAGGCATGATTGGCTCAATTAATCGGCCCGACTGGCTCTAGTTTGCGCCTGTCAATCTATCCACCTTAAGGCCCACCCACCACACGATTTGATTGGCTGAATGTCACACGAATATGATACCTGTACCTGGTTGGCTGTTTCTGCTGGATATAATGTTGAAGGTTTCAGCTTTGATTAAATGTTTGTTGTAAGCTTTAACTGAAGTCTTGTCCTGGAGTTTGAAACAAGGTTATTTGTTTGACCGTGCTGCAGGGAGCAGTGGTTTGCACTGCTGCCTCACAGCTGGAAGGTCACTAGTTCAAATCCCGGTTCAGTTATCGTGGGTCTTTCTGTGTGGAGTTTGCATGTTCTCCCTGTGGGTGTGTAGGTGCCTGGGCTCTCTCTGGTACTCCAGCTTCCTCCCACAGTCCAAAAACATGCTCATCAAGCTAACTGGTGAATGTAAATGACCCATAAATGTGTGTGTCAGCCCTGTGATTGGCTGGAGACCAGTCCAAGGTGAACCACGCCTCACACCAAAGACAGCTGGGATAGGAATGAACGACTGTAAGATCTGATCCAGACATCTGGTCTGTGATTGAGCTCCTGAATCCTATGCAGACAAACTGGAGGGGGCACATCTTGAACCTGAGCCTGAAACTGGGGAAAGTACCAGAGTATGACATCCTGCTTGGTACCAAAGACCCCTCATCCATCAGACTTAACCAACCACAGGCTGGTGTTGGTTCTGGAGCCGACATCACAGCTGATGAAGACCTTGGAGAGGATGGTCCTTGGTCACTTGTGTCCTCTGGTGAGAGTGGCGCAAAAAGGTGGTATGCACTATATGCGATGCATAGGGGCGCCAAGCTAGAGGGGGGCGCCAAAGCGATACGGGAGAAATTATTTTGAGTCTGCATCTTCTGTATTTGACAGCTATTGTAAAAGATACAATCTAAAACCGAGGCACAGAGCTATAGAGATAGTAAGAATAAGAGAGATAAGAAGTATAGAGATCTCTATAGCTCTACAGAGGCACGCCAGCACATCACAGATTAGCGCCCCTCTACTCCTTCAACCCCTCCCATCCGCCCCGTTCGTGCGCGCGTGTGTGGGTACAGGACAGGCGTAAGCGTTTTCCTTTTGTAGGCAGTCAAAGATGGACAGGCAGAGAAATGTGTGTGTTACGGTGAACAGCTGTTTGATCAGCTGATGCACGTACCCGCAAATGCGCCCTGTGACGTACGGCAGCGGGCCAAACCCCATTCAAAAAACTAGAGTGTTTTTATTATTAACACTTTGTAGACCACATCCCCGTCCGTCTACACCGAGGTGACCACAAGATATATTTTTTAGATAATTCAGCACTATTTCGGCCTGTCAAATCATCTGAACAAAGCCAGTTTATTTAAGCGGCTCATCAGCTGGCCAGGCACGCGTCACGATGATCCACCTACTCAAGGACCTCGAGTTACGGGACGCGTGCTTTGTTTTCAGCTCATATTAATTTTAATATACCCATTCCACAGAAAATACGTCACAGAGAGCAGGGCAAACATGTCCAAGAGATAGAAACAAAATACACAGGAATCCAGCTGGCCTTCGGTGTAAAAAGTTTTTTTTTTTTTTAAATATACATTTTTGTTTGGAAAATGCTGCTTTCAGATCATAAATAATAATTGAAAAATAAAAATCTTGTGTGACATGAAGCCTAAAAAAGAGTATATATATATATATATATATATATATATATATATATATATATATATATATATATATATATATATATATATATATATATATATATATATATATATATGTGAATTAAAAAAAACCCATCGAAATGGACCTCATGGACCTCACCTATTCCAAAATCCATATACACACGGGGGGGTGGGGGGGGGGGGGTGGGGGGGGGGTGGGGGGGGGGGAGCTGTCATGTGTCTGCATACCCCCCAGAGAGTAGGTAGTTGCGCTCCTGGGTGAGACCATCAATGGACCTGCTACAGTTTGCCTACCTGGCATGAGGGTCAGTGATGCTGTCATCTACCTGCTTCAGAAAGCCCTGACTCCCTTGAAAAGGGAAGGAATGAGCTAGCTAGAGCAGTCAGGAGTGGATCAGCTCCTCACAGCCTGGATTCTGGACTACCTCACCAGCTGTCTACAGCTCATAAGGGCTCGGAGGGTGTCAGTCTGACAGGTTGTCTGCAGTACAGGCCCCCCCAGGGAATGGGGGTGACAGGGAGTACGGAGCCCTAATCCAGGACTATATAATAATATTGATAATAATAATTCTATTTATAAACTCCTTTTAGGTCACCCAAGGTCACTTAACACACAGAAAAAATATATAGCTAAAATAGAATAAGGACTTTTCCAGAACTGTGAAGTTTGGTGCCAAAGGAACCACCTTCAGCTCAATACAGGGTAGACCAGAGAGCTAGTGATGAATTCCTAAATACAAGCTCACTCCTCCCACTCTAGTGATCATCTTGGAAGGGACAGAGAGATGTTTTACAGAGGAAAGAATCTGATTGTATGGATCTTATCAGACTTTATTTCCCTTACAATTATGTAATTTAATTTGATTTGCTTTAATTCAATTTAATTTGATACTTTACCCTGTATAACATCTGTATGAGTTAAGGCCTTTGATAGCGCTATTTTTAAGTACACACGTTTAACACCTGGTATCACCGTTTATGCATAGGCGCAAATCCCGGGGGGGACGCAGGGGTCATGTCCCCCCCTTCCATCAAGTTGTCCCCCCCAAAAAATCCAGTTGTAATTAATTTTCTAATAGTAACGTTTCTTTTTTCAATGGTGTAATACAAGTGATGCTACTTAAAACACAATGATTGACGAGTTTAACTATTGAAAGATCACACACACACCCCTCCCCGCGCGATCTTCGCAGTGGTTTGATCCAATCTGCACGGATGCTGCAGCCGCGCACAGACACGCACACAAATAAACGCATACAGACTGAGCGGAGGGTCGCGATCAAGTAATTAGCTTTCACTGAAAGACTTATCAATCATAATTTCACTTGTTAAACAGACACACAGAAAAAATGAAAAGCAAATGTCAACTCCTTTTTCCGAAGTCTGACAGTATGCTTTTTTTTTTTTTTTTTTTTTTTTTTTTTTTAAAGCGCTGATTGAGCTTTCCATCCGATGTGGTGCACACACACAGACACAGACTACAGAGCGCCATAGATCGTGATTAAGTGCATAAAAAAAAACTGAACAATGTATAAGTTAATTATCACACCGTTTGTTGCTGGCTGGCAAACAGCCTCTCCTCTATGATGCAAAGAAGGCTGTGACAGATAAGACAGACAGGTGACATGCTGACATCCTCGTCCTCTCACTTATGACACAAATATTAAAACTATTTAAGATGCCTCTAGTGAGATAGAGGCATCTCTAGTGAGATTTATGAATTCATAGATGAAGCCATTTATTAATTTATTAAAGTCTTATTATGTTCTATTCTAGATTTATTGATTTAAAAATAAAGTAGTTATGACTGTGACTTAGATCTTGAATAGATCCAGTTTCTAATTCCATTCTGACTATTAATTTTAACCCCTTATTGTCCTCCAATTAAAATCAACACTTTTTTCATTAATTTGGATATAAAATACTAATTATTGAGTTCATAGTGTTGTGGACGTGTTGCTTCCACATTCATGCCAAAACATTTTTTCATGAACTAAAGGAAAATTAAATCTAGGCTGATTATCCATAGTTGGGACTAGTCACTGTTTAATATCACAATATAAAACAACACAGCAAAAATTATAGCATTTATTTTTATGTCCCCCCCTAGGAATCAGTCTCTGAAATTTTACTGTTTATTGTCCCCCCCAACAATGAAACGGGATTTTCGCCCCTGCGTTTATGTAACGCTTTTTAACATGAGGTTGCTGATTTTATTTGATTTTGACAGGTCCCTTCATTCTGTATCCGTCTGTGTGTTAGTGTTGCGTACCTTGAGCTCTGTTTATCTTTGTACAACGTGTTTGTTTTTGTGCCTTTCAAACGAGATGAGTAACTCAGTTAGTTTCGAACCACAGACCCTCTCTAGCAGACTACACAGAGAAACCAATGCTGTACATCAACCAGGATTAACGGGAGCAGTTTTCAGCAGCATCCAGCAGGAGGCAGGGCAGCGTTCAGATTCTTTGATGACCGCTCGAAGAAAGCCGAAGAACACGAGGACCAATGAGAAGCCATATCTCGTGATCACATGATCATGTAAACATGGCCACAGCATAGAGAGAGGTGGCGGATGAAAGCAGTGCAGATATTTCTTTTATTAACTCAGAGTTTTGAGCGTGACTTTGATCGAGCCTGAGACCCTGTGCTATCGGTAAATCCTCTGTTCGTGTTCACTCGTTGTTTGAGCTCGTGCTGAGCCCTCCAGCCCGAAGCTGTGGGGGGTTTATGGCTGTTACACATCATCTGCTCCTCCCTGTGATTGTGAAGCACATTCACAAGTGAAGTCTTTTAGTCCACTGCTTCCAGATCTTAACCTGTACCGTGTTGCTTTACGGACTCCCTCTGCCCTGGACAGAAGATGAAGCTGCGCGTGCAGCTCCAGTGTAAGAACCTGCACGAATACCTGAGAGAGCTGAGTCCTGACATCCTGGACCGGCTGTACAACCACCCAGCCACCTGCCTGGCTGTCTACAGGTGAGAGCACGTGTTTATCTATTGGTGTTGACCAGCTGGTGTTTACCTGTGAGTAATAACCTATTTGTTTTTAAATGTTAGTGTTTACCTGTTGGTGTTCATCTGTTGTTTACCTGTTGGTGTTTATATGTTACTGTTTACCTATCGGTGTAAATATGTTGTTGTTTACCTGTTGGTGTTTTCCTGTTGGTGTTTACCTGTTGGTGTTTTCCTGTTGGTGTTTACCTGTTGGTGTTTTCCTGTTGGTGTTTTCCTGTTGGTGTTTTCCTGTCGATGTTTACCTGTTGCTGTTTACCTGTTGCTGTTTACCTGTTGGTGTTTACCTGTTGGTGTTTATATGTTGTTGTTTACCTGTTGGTTTCCACTTGTTGGTGTGAAGGTGACGGAGTAGCAGGATGTCTAACTATGGTCTGTTTCACAGGGAGCTCCCTTCTCTGGCCAAGAACTACGTGATGAGGATGCTGTTCCTGGATCAGCCCCTCCCTCAGGCAGCCGTGGCTCTGTGGGTGAAGAAAGACAGCCAGAAGTGAGTCCAGGTGTCACACCTTCATTAGGGATGCACCAATCCGATCCCGGTATCGGGTATCAGTCCCAGTCCAGCCCCTCAAGGCTGGATCAGGTAGTGGTGGGAAGGGATCAGTCTGAACCTGACACTAAGGCTAAACTAAGATTTAGTCTTTAGGGTATAAAATTTTACAGTTGAATAGTCATTTCTGTAAGTTTTGAAGCTTTGCTTTCACCCAACTGCTGTTTAACATTCAAACACTTACAGTTTAAATAAACATCAACCTCTGTAGTTCCATATGTACACTTTTTTGTCTTTTACTCAAAACATTACTTATCCCACAGCAGGGCATCCAGGTTATTAT
>NW_027437192.1:34826199-35016199 GCF_033239565.1 Halichoeres trimaculatus | reverse complement strand
ACAGCTCACACACAGCTCACACAGCTCACACAGCTCACACAGCTCACACACAGCTCACACACAGCTCACACACAGCTCTCACACAGCTGTCACACAGCTGTCACACAGCTCACACACAGCTCACACACAGCTCTCACACAGCTCACACACAGCTCACACACAGCTCACACACAGCTCATACACAGCTCACACACAGCTCACACACAGCTCACACACAGCTCTCACACAGCTCACACACAGCTCATACACAGCTCACACAGCTCACACACAGCTCACACACAGCTCACACAGCTCACACACAGCTCACACAGCTCACACAGCTCACACACAGCTCACACACAGCTCACACACAGCTCTCACACAGCTCACACACAGCTCACACAGCTCACACACAGCTCTCACACAGCTCACACACAGCTCACACACAGCTCACACACAGCTCACAAACAGCTCTCACACAGCTCACACACAGCTCACACACAGCTCACACACAGCTCACACAGCTCACACAGCTCACACAACTCACACAGCTCACACACAGCTCACACACAGCTCACACACAGCTCACACAGCTCACACAGCTCACACAGCTCACACAGCTCACACAGCTCACACACAGCTCACACACAGCTCACACACAGCTCACACACAGCTCACACACAGCTCACACAGCTCACACACAGCTCACACAGCTCACACACAGCTCACACAGCTCACACAGCTCACACACAGCTCACACACAGCTCACACACAGCTCACACACAGCTCACACACAGCTCACACAGCTCACACAGCTCACACAGCTCACACACAGCTCACACAGCTCACACACAGCTCACACAGCTCACACAGCTCACACACAGCTCACACACAGCTCACACACAGCTCACACACAGCTCACACAGCTCACACACAGCTCACACAGCTCACACACAGCTCACACACAGCTCACACAGCTCACACAGCTCACACAGCTCACACACAGCTCACACACAGCTCACACAGCTCACACAGCTCACACAGCTCACACACAGCTCACACACAGCTCACACACAGCTCACACAGCTCACACAGCTCACACAGCTCACACAGCTCACACACAGCTCACACACAGCTCACACACAGCTCACACAGCTCACACAGCTCACACACAGCTCACACACAGCTCACACACAGCTCACACACAGCTCACACAGCTCACACAGCTCACACAGCTCACACACAGCTCACACACAGCTCACACACAGCTCACACACAGCTCACACAGCTCACACACAGCTCACACACAGCTCACACACAGCTCACACACAGCTCACACACAGCTCACACAGCTCACACACAGCTCACAGAGCTCACACACAGCTCACACAGCTCACACAGCTCACACAGCTCACACACAGCTCACACAGCTCACACACAGCTCACACACAGCTCACACACAGCTCACACACAGCTCACACAGCTCACACAGCTCACACAGCTCACACACAGCTCACACACAGCTCACACAGCTCACACAGCTCACACACAGCTCACACACAGCTCACACAGCTCACACAGCTCACACAGCTCACACACAGCTCACACACAGCTCACACACAGCTCACACACAGCTCACACAGCTCACACAGCTCACACAGCTCACACACAGCTCACACACAGCTCACACACAGCTCACACAGCTCACACAGCTCACACACAGCTCACACACAGCTCACACACAGCTCACACACAGCTCACACAGCTCACACAGCTCACACAGCTCACACACAGCTCACACACAGCTCACACACAGCTCACACACAGCTCACACAGCTCACACAGCTCACACACAGCTCACACACAGCTCACACACAGCTCACACAGCTCACACAGCTCACACAGCTCACACACAGCTCACACACAGCTCACACACAGCTCTCACACAGCTGTCACACAGCTGTCACACAGCTCACACACAGCTCACACACAGCTCTCACACAGCTCACACACAGCTCACACACAGCTCACACACAGCTCATACACAGCTCACACACAGCTCACACACAGCTCACACACAGCTCTCACACAGCTCACACACAGCTCATACACAGCTCACACAGCTCACACACAGCTCACACACAGCTCACACAGCTCACACACAGCTCACACAGCTCACACAGCTCACACACAGCTCACACACAGCTCACACACAGCTCACACAGCTCACACACAGCTCACACACAGCTCTCACACAGCTCACACACAGCTCACACACAGCTCTCACACAGCTCACACAGCTCACACAGCTCACACACAGCTCACACACAGCTCACACAGCTCACACAGCTCACACACAGCTCACACACAGCTCTCACACAGCTCACACACAGCTCACACACAGCTCTCACACAGCTCACACAGCTCACACAGCTCACACACAGCTCACACACAGCTCACACACAGCTCACACACAGCTCTCACACACAGCTCACACACAGCTCACACAGCTCACACACAGCTCACACACAGCTCACACAGCTCACACACAGCTCACACAGCTCACACAGCTCACACACAGCTCACACACAGCTCACACAGCTCACACAGCTCACACAGCTCACACACAGCTCACACACAGCTCACACAGCTCACACAGCTCACACAGCTCACACAGCTCACACACAGCTCACACACAGCTCACACAGCTCACACAGCTCACACAGCTCACACACAGCTCACACAGCTCACACACAGCTCACACACAGCTCACACAGCTCACACACAGCTCACACAGCTCACACAGCTCACACACAGCTCACACACAGCTCACACAGCTCACACAGCTCACACAGCTCACACACAGCTCACACACAGCTCACACAGCTCACACACAGCTCACACACAGCTCACACACAGCTCACACACAGCTCACACACAGCTCACACAGCTCACACAGCTCACACAGCTCGTTCTGAGTCTGCACACACTCAGTGACAGGCGCTCTGGCAGGAACAAGGGTCTGAGCTCCACCCCTGGCTCCTTCATTGAGGTCAATCCTCCTCTGCTGTGTGGCCACAGGGGCAAAGCCTGGGCAGATGAGGGTGCCACTCTGGGACCAGACCGCCACGCTCGGGACATCGAGAGTCTGGATCGCTACGCCATGGAGCGCTGGGAGGTAATCCTGCATTTCATGGTGGGTTCCCCTTCTGCTGCAGTCAGTCAGGACCTGGCTCAGCTGCTGGTCCAGGCTGGACTCATGAAGAGGTAAGAAGCCAACAGAGCTGACATCACTCTGTCACAGGATTCAGACCAACTGAGCCCTCTTCAGTGTTTCTGCTACCTGTGAGGAGGAACTATCAAAGACTTCAGTGACTGACTGATGATAGAGAGGCAACCATCAGACAAACATTGGTAAAACATCAAGCACCTCAAGAGTAGGAGCCATAAAGACCTCTACTCTAACTAAGAATGGTTTAACTGGAACCATTATAACTTTATTCACCTTTTTATTGAATCAGACAGCAAAAGCAGCTGACTTTAACCAACTGACTGACTGTTACTGACTAGGGCTGCAACTATCGAATATTTTAGTACTCGACAATTACATCGAGTACTCGAGTACTCGGATAGAACGCATTTTCGCGTACTTAAACAGCATTTATTTTTCAAATGGAATTGTTTCAAGCCAGTGTAAGATCAAGTCACTTTGGGTGATAAATTTTAAATTCTGACTACATATGTGACATTTTAACTAGGAATGAGACATTTTTGAAAGATTTTGAGTCTTTGCAGTGTTCAGACTAAAATGATGATCCCTGCTGTATTGGAGCACATATAGCTCCATTAATACTTGATATTTATACCCTTCATTGACCTGTGATCTTAATTTGACACCTGCCCAGTTAGCTCTATTATGTTTTTGTTTTTTAATCTTCTTCACTCTTCAGTGCTGTGTTTTGTAGATTATCTTCAACACTAAATCAGTAATCAACTAATTTGCATAACAAGTCATTTGTGTGTAACGGTTGTGGACACTGAAGGAAAGAGGAATAACATCGTGTGAGGGACAGAAAGCGTATAATATCACAACAGTGTTTCCCCTGGGTTAACAGTTTGGGGGGGGGGGGCACGTGGCAGCGGGGGGTGGGGGGTTGCGAGCGCAGGAGAACGAGTGTGGCCTCTTCACAGAGAAAGCTTGGAGATGTTTCTTGTGGTGGTGTGGTTTAATTGTCCTTTATAGGGAATGAACTCGTCTGTGTGTAAATGCACGCATGTGTTCGTGTGTCTGTGAACGCGTTGGAGCACAACTTCGCCGTGCACTAAAGATCACGCGCTCTTTCGCGCACTGTGAAGTTCCACGAGGAGAAATATGAACCCAATGATGTAGAAACGACATCCCATCATACAAATGAGATAAATAAAATAAGGCTATTTAGTCTGTTAGATTAAAAAAAAAGGTATGGACCTGATTCATGAGAGAGGGAACTCTGAATCACTTCTGCTGTGATCTGGTGCTGTATGAAAAAAAAATTAACTCAACATTCAGGGGGGCGGAAAGTAGGGGAAACACTGCAACCTGTTAGTGTGTTTAGAGCTACAAATAAACTTTGGTTGACTCTTTGAGATGTTAAAATATCGATCCTCCTGCACTATTCATTCATACGCAGTCTCCTGCTCAGTCACACTGACCATTCAAGCCGTGCCATACTCTACCCGCCTGCACAATGAGGCGCAGAGAACACTGCTACAACTTCAGTGACTTTTAGGCTCATATTAAGTCGTTTAGGTGCGACACAGCCCTCTGACACCCCCGCTCTTGTTTAAAATGACTGTTGAGAGAAGCGGTCGCAGTGATCGTATGTCATTGATCATATGGAGTATCCGCGTTTGTGCGCGTGTATGAAGCTCACCTCTACCAAGGTGAAGTGAGTCTTGTGATCTCAGTGGTCAAACAAAATGGACTGTGAAGAGTGCATGAAAACAGTTCAGATAGCCAGTGTGATCGTGATGAGAGACTGCTGCGAGCCAGACGTCCGTCTGTGATGTGTGAGTGATTTTGGGTAGGGGAGGGGCTCAGCATGTGTGGCTCGTTGACAAGCAGCTAGTGCAGATCAATATATGCTTTCATATCAGTCTCCAAACTCCAGAAATGAAGCTAGATTTGTTGTCAGTCACTATTTTGAAAAAGAGGTAACTTGAGGGGTCTGAAAACTCTCTAAATATAGCGTCAGATTTATTTGAAATACCACTCTTTGATCTTTTTTTAAAAATTAACGATTCTTCGAGGAGGAGAAAATCCCTCAAGCATTTTTTGTACTCGAGTCCCTCGAGTTATTCGAGGTATTGTTTGAGCTATATTACTGACTGACTATATCTTTCTGACTGTGACTAAATGACTGACTGTAATTGACTGACAAACCGCGTGACTATTACTGGCTGTAACTGACCATAACTTTCTGTGATCAACTAACATACTGTTTCTGTCTTTAACTGACTGTAACTGTCTGACTGTAAATGAATGACTGAAACTGACTGACTGAGGGTAACAGGCTGTTACTGACTGACTTTAACAGATTGTGAGCTAGAGACTTATACTGAATGTCTTTGACTGACTGACTGTTATTGACAGACTGTAGATGAATAACTGAAACCCACATACTTTGACTGACTCACTGTAACCAACTGACTGTAACGGACCCACAGTGACTGACACTGTAACTGACTAAGTGTGGTGAGCTGACTTAAGTTGGGCTCTGTAACTCAGTGATTAGGATCTAACAACTCACCTTTGACGTTGCCTCTGACCTAATTCTTTTCTTTTCCTGTGGTTTCAGTGAGGCCGGTGAGGCTCCCTACATCACCTCTGCTGGTTTCCAGTTCCTCCTTCTGGACACGGCATCCCAGCTGTGGTACTTCACCCTGCAGTACCTTAAAACAGCTCAGGTATTAAACAGTCAAGAAGTAAACAATCAGTCTGGTAGTAAACAAACTGTCAGGTGTTAAACAGTCAGGCATTTGACAGTTAGGTATTAAAAATTTAGATATTAAATAAACAGTCAAGTAGCAAAGAAACAGTCAAGTAGTAAACAAACAGTCAGATATTGAATAAACAGTCAAGTAGTAAACAAACAGTGAAGTAGTAAACAAACAGTGAAGTAGTAAACTAATGGTCATGTTGTAAACCAACTGTCAAGTAGTAAACAAACAGTCAGGTAGTGAACAATAGGACTGTCCCATCTGATCATTTAAGCGTTGAGCTCTAATCACCTAGCTTTGACTGGGCTGTTATCTCTATCCTGGGGGGTATTCCACCAAGCTGGCTAAAAATGGCTGGGCTATTGCCAGGGCGCACGACTTGAATAAGCGGCCACTTTGATCTTAGCTTCAACTCGTTTCACTAACGAGGCTCAGCTGTTCTTCAGAGATGCATATTCAAAATGCCAAAATTATGTGACAACCAAGAGTGGAGACATTTTTCCTCAGTGAAGCAAAAACTCCTCATGGAGTTGTATGAGGACTACAATGGGAAATCCCCCAAAAGGCAGCACGGCTTCAATTAATAAAGCCAAGGACACTTCCTTGCAAAGCATTCAGAAATACTATACTAATACTTACATACACTTACCGGGCACTTTATACGGCACACATGTCCAACTGCTTGTTAATGCAAATTTCCTATCAGCCAATCACTTGGCAGCAACTCAATGCATTTAGGCATGTAGACATGGTCAAGACGATCTGCAGCAGTTCAAACCAAGCATCAGAATGGGGCAGAAAGGTGATTTAAGGGACTTGCTGATCTGCTGGGATTTTAACCAGCAACCATCTCTAGGGTTTACAGAGAATGGTCCCAAAAAGAGAACATATCCAGTGAGCAGCAGTTCTGTGGGCCAGAATGCCTTGTTGATGCCAGAGGTCAGAGGAGAATGGACAGACTGGTTGGAGCAGATAGAAAGGCAACAGTAACTCAAATAACTACTGGTTACAACTGAGGTCTGCAGAAGAGCATCTCTGAACACACAACACGTCCAACCTTGAGGCAGATGGGCTACAGCAGCAGAAGACCACACCGGGTGACCCTCCTGTCAGCTAAGAACAGGAAACTGAGGCTACAATTCACACAGCAACACCAAAACTGGACAATAGAAGATTGGAGAAACGTTACCTGGTCTGATGAGTCTGGATTTCTGCTCCACATTCAGATGGTAGGGTCAGAATTTGGCATCAACAACATGAAAGCATGGATCCATCCTGCCTTGTATCAACGGTTCAGGCTGCTGCTGCTGGTGTAATGGTGTGGGGGATATTTTCTTGGCTCACTTTGGGCCCCTTAGTACCAACTGAGCATGGTTTAAAGTCCACAGCCTCCCTGAGTATTGTTGCTGACCATGTCCATCCCTTTATGAGCACAGTGTACCCATCTTCTGATGGCTACTTCCAGCAGGATAACGCTCCATGTCATAAAGCTGGAATCATCTCTTCAACATGACAATGAGTTCCCTGTACTCAAATGTCCTCCACAGTCCCCAGATCTCAATCCAATAGAGCACCTTTGGGATGTGGTGGAACAGGAGATTCTCATCATGGATGTTCAGCCGACAAATCTGCAGCAACTGTGTGATGCTATCATGTCAATATGGACCAAACTCTCCGAGGAATGTTTCCAGGACCTTGTTGAATCTATGCCACCAAGGATTAAGGTAGTTCTGAAGGCAAAAGGGGGTCCAAGCCAGTACTAGCAAGGTGTACCTAATAAAGTGGCCCGTGAGTGTATATGGCTTGAATAGGCATCTCTGAAGAACAGCTGAGCCTTGTTAGTGAAACGAGTTGCAGCCAAGATCAAAGCGGCTGCTTCTTCAAGTCGTGCTTCCTGGCAAAAGCCCAGCCATTTTTAGGCAGCTTGGTGGAATACCCCCCTGATGTTGGGGTCTTTGCTGACATACTTATTCACAAATAGTCCAGCAGAAGGAGCTCTAACTGCTGATGACTCAAACTGCTGCTGAGGTTAAAACCTGTGGATCCATTTAATGTCTATGGTTTAGGATTTGATCCTTTTTGAAGAAATGTGAGGAAAATACAGGAACTCAAAACAAGACTACTTGCTGCCAAGAAAACCAGCACCAGCATCCTGTTTGGATTTGAACCTTTGAGTTGGTGCAGAGGTCAGGCTCAGGGGTCATTAGTCTCTGCATCAGTCACAAAAATGAATTGAACTGTATGTATGCGGTTGCTAAAGGAGACACTGATCATCCCTCTCCTCTGTCTCCCTCCCTACCTCTCTTCTCTCTTTCAGCTCAGAGGGATGGACCTGGTGGAGATTCTGTCTTTCTTGTTCCAGCTCAGCTTCTCCACACTTGGCAGAGTGAGTTCTCAGTGTGCGTGCTGCACGCGTGCATGTGTGTGGTGTTGGATTTAACTCTCTGTGCTGTGACTGACTTGTCACTCTCCGGTGGTGTCCCAGGATTACTCTGTAGAGGGAATGAGTGAGTCTTTGCTCACCTTCCTGCAGCACCTGAGGGAGTTTGGACTGGTCTTCCAGAGGAAGGTGAGGCCCTGATGGGAGGGTGGAGATGAGGTGGTTTGTGGGATGGCTGAGTGCATGTGCTGACAACACCTTTTCTGTTCTAAGAGGAAGTCCAGGCGATACTACCCCACCAGACTGGCCATCACTCTGGCTGCAGGAGTCACCAGCTCCTCCTCTTCCTCCTCCTCCTCCTCCGCCTCTGTGGCTTCTCCTCCTGGTTCAGGAGATGCAGGCTTCATTGTAGTGGAGACAAATTATCGCATCTACGCCTACACAAGTATGTGTGAGGAGTAGGAGCTGCTTTGCTCTGGTAACAAGGTGTAAAGAGTTGAGACTGTGCTCTCTGAGACCTCTTAGGAGTCTCTGAGGGGGTGCACAGACCCTGTACTGACCCACTTTGTGCCTCCTCTCTCAGACTCTGAGCTTCAGATCGCTCTGGTGGCTCTGTTCAGTGAGATGCTGTATCGTTTCCCAAACGTGGTTGTTGCTCAGGTCACCAGAGAGTCGGTGCAGCAAGCCATCGCCAACGGGATCACTGCCCAACAGGTGGATGAAACTCAGAGCTCGCTCTGCCAGCTGTCTCTCTCTTTACTGAATATGTCTCACTCCTTAAAGCTTATTGTCCTGAGATACAAATTTGCTCCAGGGTGTTTTTAGCAGGTATGGATGGAGGTTCAGGGAAAACATGTTTGATTAAGATCAAAGTGTAATCCAGCAGATTATCTTATATCCATGTGTTTTCAGATAATCCACTTCCTCAGAACCAGAGCTCACCCTGTCATGCTCAAACAGGTAACCCCCCTCACACTCTGTACCCTGAACGTAAAATACACACACACAGACACACTGACTCTTTGGTCTGTCCTCCTTCACCCCCTCTCTGTGTCTCAGACCCCGGTCCTTCCTCCGACCATCACCGATCAGATCAGACTGTGGGAGCTGGAGAGAGACCGGCTGCAGTTCACTGAGGGTGAGACAGATCCATGTTCCTTAAAGATCCCCACAACTAATTATCACTCGCACATTTTCAGTCATCCTTCCTGAAGCAGGGAGAACACAAGGTCTTTTTCTATGTTGACGACCTCTTGCTGTTCATCTTTGACCCGAATACCTCACCGCTTTATCACGGCTCAGTCAGTTGGGTCCAAACTAAATCTCCACAAGAGGGAAAACCTCCCCATCAATAATACATTCATTAGACTTTAGCAACTCCTCTTTGAAAGTGGAAAAAAAGCAAATGTTCTTTTTGGGGTATTTCTGTTTCTTTTGTAAATATGAAGACCTAAGGCCAGTCCCAATCCTACCCCTAAGCCCTTGATTTTAGTGAAATCAAGGGCCAGTGAAGGGGTGTCCCAGTCCCCTGTAAGTTCAAGGGGAGGGGCTAAGGTGAAGGGCAACACAGCCCTTGGAACGAAGACAAACCCAGACCTCACTTGAAACCAAGAGGCATGACAAATTTCCCATGATAATTTTATTAGATATCCAATCCTTTGATACTCCTCTTTAATATCAACCAATGTTTTGAATCATTGGTTTTATTTTGAAATCGCTCGTTAAAACGATCTTCCAGACCTCGCTACAAGACAGCTACAGCTATAACTATAATAGCTATACTGATGTCAGACCAGGATGACCAGACTTCACTGTGGTGGGCTGTGTTTCATGAATGATTGGACAGCTAAGCTGCATTCAGGAGCTGCATCAGCTATAAAAAGTGAACGTTACGGTATTCAGAAGCTACATAATATATCTTCTGAACGCAGCAATGTCCACTCAGCACTTGCTTTGGTTTAGCTGTCTCGTTACTCATGTGCATCATGGTGCTGTCTGTTTGCTTGTGAATGTGTCGCTCTAATCTGACATCATTTTATCATTACTTATTAAAAATGTGTTCACTTTGGAAGAGAATGTCCAGAGATTGAGTGGCGTCTCGTTTCCAAGAGATGGGGTTTTTACCTCTGCCCCTTGGCCCTTAAAACAGAGGACCAAGGGGAAGGGGTAAGAGTAACATTTGAACATCCAACCAAAGTTTTTGTACTTTTTTCAGGCCTTACTGATCTTTGTCCCCAAAGCATTTTTTGCTGAACTTGATTCACTCCTTTTATCATAGCAGGGTAAACTTCCCGTCTCAATCCCAGATCTCTGTTTCTATTACTGGGCTGTCGTCCTGCATTGCTTCTCACTCTGGTCTTTTTTTTTAAACCAGCACACCTGTCCTGACTGGGTGGGAATGGAGCTAAACTCTAACAGAAACATGTCTGTTCCTACACCAGTGGGATCATCACTTCCTCTTCCTCCCATCAAATCCATTAAGAATCCAGTGGCTAAACACTCTTTAAGAAGATGTGCCCAAATCAGGATATTCGGTGGGCTGGACAGATCCTCTCTGTAAGGCCTTGTGTGGACAACAAAAATTCATCCAAAAACGCTAAAACGCAGTGAAAAAATCTGTGTTTACACAGAAATGCTGATGGACTGAAAACGCTGTAGTAAGCATGTCAGGCCTGTAGTTGCTGCTATATCTGTCTTGTCCAGAGGCAGCTTTTGGTAGATCTGCACTGAATTAGAGTTAAGCCCAATATTGTGACGGGTGCACCCCTAGTTTCCATGTTTTTGTGCGTGGGTTTGGGTCACATGGGCACTTGGGAACGAAACTACTCTGAACTCCGGGTGCTTTGGTGGAAACAGCAGTGAGTCATACAAATACAGGATCTACTCATGTGGCTTTAAAGGCACTGGAAAGCCCCAACATTCATATGTGCTGGCAATGCCCTGGTCTGTGTAAACACTGGACAGAGCTATTTCAAACCATGCCCCAGAAAATGAATGCTGAACTGAAACCCAATCTTTCCTGAGGCAGTCTGAGCACCCAGCAGCTCACAGCTCAAAGCCTGCAGTCCTGGTGGTCTGGGGATCAGGAAACATCTGTATAGGCTCCATAATGCTGAACAACCTCTACAGGTTCAGGGGTACCACCTGCTGCCATCCAGACAAAGACTGATTCAGGAAGACAAAACCACATTCTGCACTACAGCTGCATGGCTCTGTAGTAGAAGAGTCCAGGTGATGAACTGGCCCACCTGAAGTCCTGACTTGTCCCCCATTCAAACATTAAGAGCATCATGTCTCTCTGTCCTTATGTGTCCTCTTGTGTCCCTCTGTCCTTGCGTTTCCCTCTGCCCTCGCTTGTCCCTGTTGTTCTCTCTGACAGACAGGTTGGGTTTGGTTGGCATGATTCAGTTAGTGGAGTTCATCAACCTTGGTGTCTCACTTGACTCTGTGTGTGTGTGTGTGTGTGTGTGTGTGTGTGTGTGTGTGTGTGTGTGTGTGTGTGTGTGTGTGTGTGTGTGTGTGTGTGTGTGTGTGTGTGTGTGTGTGTGTGTGTGTGTGTGTGTGTGTGTGTGTGTCCTGCAGGTGTGCTGTATAACCAGTTCCTGTCCCAGGCAGACTTTGAGGTGCTGCGAGACAGAGCTCAGGTTAGTTTTTTTCACATCTTCTTTACTAAATGATCCGTTTTAGTATCAACTACACAGAGAAAGGCCTCTTACTCACATAGCCAGGCATTTCCATAGCTGAATATCTCCTGCAGTGTTTTTAAGAATACATTCGTCCACTCCTACCTGGCAAATCTGCTGATGAGTGCAGCTTGAAGCATGCCAAACCCACATGTGGGGGTCAGAAACTGTAACAGCCAATCAGAACTGCCATTTAACATTTGAGAACCAAAAACTCAGTTTCCCAGTGTTTACATGAAAACATGAAACCAGAGTTTTCCAAAATCTTAACTTTAGCCAAAGTTTTCAGAAAACGTGGTTTTTAGTGACGTCAGACTGTGGTTTGGTGTGGATGACAGAACTAAACAAATAGAAATATACGAGGCTTTCCAGAAACCTGGCTATGTGTGGACAAAGCCTTAATTATCAGATTAAAGATTAGCAACACCAGCTGCAGTTCCATGAGGACATATTCAACAAAGTATGTGAGGTCACACCATAAGTATCAGGACAGGAAGTCTAGCTCCTGTTTCCTGGCTACAGTATGGATGTTAACAATACCTCCTCCATATTATATATATATATACATATTATATATATATATATATATATAGGTATATCTGTAATTCACCTGTGTTGTGATAATATGTGCGTGAATAAACAAAACTAAACTCCCAGGCTTTGTGTCGATGTACCACAACATGTGCAGTGCCCCTAGTGGGTGTTTTTGGATGGACTTATACGACAGGAGGAGGTTGAGATGAGAGCCACTGTGTTCAGTCAGGGATCATAAACTCAGAGCGCTAACATCAGCTGCTGCTGATTAGATGACTTGATTTATGTCTAGCCTGATTGTTGTTGTTTTGTTGTTCTGTTGTCATTGCTGTGTTTAGGGTCTGGGGTGTCTGGTGTGGCAGGACGCAGCCCACAGGGTGATGGTGGTGACTCCGCAGGGTCACAGTGAAGTGAAGAGATTCTGGAAACGACAGAAGACTCACACGTAACACAAGTCGGACAGGGGGGGTGCTGTCAGCTGTTAAGTTCCGTCTAAAAAAGGGGAAGATTTAGTTATTACTTTGTATGTTTTATAAGATATCAAAATCTGTGTGTTCTCGATTAAACAATGACAAGAAAAAACAAACAAGTCTGCCTTTTCCTCACTCACCTGAAAGACACCTGAGGGGTATTGCACGAAAGTAGGATAAATACATCCAGGATAAATGAGCAGGCGCGGCTTGAATAAGCCTAGTCGGCGCTTTCTCGGATTAACTGGTTGCACGATTGGCGAGCCAGGATGAAACAACGCGGCCTAGTCAAGCCAGGTGTGGATCATTTGGATAAGTGCGCGTTCACAGCCTTCTTAAGAAGACCACGAGATCGATCACAGAATCACAGATTGAAAATGGAACAAGGACGTGCATCTTTCTTCAAGCAGGATGAACAGGCAATGCTTCTTCAACTAAATAAAGAAGTAAAACATATAATCCACAAGAAAGGCAACACCAGTGTGGTTAAAAAAAAAAAAAAAAAAGCCTGGCAGTTAATAACTGACCGGCTTAGTACGTAAGTAGCGCGAAAATGTACAATTAAGAAACAGTACTCCACACACTGTCATAATTACAGTTTAAGGATGTGGAGCTGATCAGCTCCGCATCTGCACAGTCATCGATGACTTATCAAGTCCGCTAATCAATACTTGTATTTTTCTTTAATGTGGCCCATAGAAGTGCATGTTACTCAGGTTATTTGAAGTATAATTAAGTTCAAAGAAAATTTAAACTCTGTGCCCGTGTTATCTATTGAATCAATTGTTCTTATGTTGTGTTCTGTTTCATCCCTCATCTGTCATGAAGAACAAACCTGTCTGGCCAGAAAAGAACCTGGCAGCAGGTGAAAAACAAATATAAAAATATTCGGCAGTCTGGTAAGTTACTTATGCGTAGCCCAAAGAGCAATTGTCAAATGAAGTGATACATTTGTTGTCTGCTGAGAATGAATTTCTGTACAATTTTAGCCGTGAAAAAAAAGACACATCAAACCAGCACAGGGAGTGGTCCACCAAGCCAGGACCTGACCCCAGCAGAGGAGCTGGCACTTAAATAAAGGGAGGCCAGTGATGGAGGGGATCCAGGGGGGACTGTGACAGATACTGATATACATGTTAATTAAACCTCTGACAGCAATTTGACAAGCTGTGTTTATTAGTATGGCAATACAACAGTAGGGCTGACAATGAGACAGAATGAATGAATAGAAAGATTATTGAAGTTAAATAGTGGAGTCAGAATGATGTGGGACCCTTTCACTCCTAAAGGTGGAGTCCTAAAATAGGATGATTTTCCTATTTTAAGGAGACAGTAAAGACAAAGTTATATTCTGTCTGCTATATTGTAGTCCATTTCAGTGGGTGATATATTCATTTTTCCTTTGTTTACCCTCTTTCTCATTCTGTAGGTTTAGGGTTGTTTTTTGTTTTTTCATCAGTTTGGTTTAGTACTGATTTCAGTGAGGCCTGTTTTTTTCCATTTTCTTTATAATAATTTTAAACCTTTTATTGTAAGACTTGTATTAATAAAGAAAGGATTCTCAACTGTCTGTGTTAAAAGTTATTGTTGTCTTCATACAATCTGTGCAAATAAACAATACTAAAGTCACTCAGCAACTGCAATGACTACATTTGTGAGATTTGGGTGCAGGATGATTAAATGATGAAATGTGTAGAAAAAGCATGGAAATGCTGTAAAACACGCTCATTTCTTACATTACAGAGAGCAGAGCCAGCGCAGGATTAATCTTATCCTGGTAGTTAGCCTGGTCTGGAGCAGGCTAGCTGCAGAGAATAAATCGCCATGGTAACTAGTCCAGGATAAATTTGGCCAGCTTTTGTTCAACCGACTTGAGGTTAACTTCATCCAGGATAACCAATGTTTGCCAGCTTAATCCCTTATCCTGGTTTTGTGCAATACCCCCCTGATCCTGATCCTGGAGGACCCCCTGCCCTGCATGTTTTTTATTTTCCTGAGTCCAACACACCTGATTCAAATGATCAGCTCGTCATCAAGCTCTGCTCCAGCCTGATAACGAGCCATTCATTTGAATCAGGTGTGCTGGAGTGGAGTAACATCTAAAATATGCAGGGCAGGGGTCCTCCAGGACCTGGGTTGGGCAACACTGCACTGTAAGGACTATGGGTGCTTCTCAAAGCTCCAAAGTTCCATCCTCGCCTCCTCCACTCGCCTCCTCCACTTGCGTCTTAGTCCCGCCCACCAGAGAAGCATGCCAGAGACGCGAGGAAACGAAGAGAGGAGAGAGGAGACGAGGAGGTTCATTTTATGAGCATTGAGATGTCCTCTCCTCCGGAGCGTCACATGAAGCGACGTATTTTAGTGATGACAGCATCACAGCTGGATAAACCGGTCTGAACGCACGGGAGAAACTAAATTAAGGAAAATAATGTAAATAACAGGGCGCTGGACCGCATAAAATTCATATTCACTTTTAGATCAGTTTAACATGAATATGTTCATGAATGAAAAAGAAAAAATGTCACGTTTTCCCAAGCCCAGATTGATAGTTTTTAATTCTTATGTTGGGGCCACTTTGTGTTCATAAATGATGTGTTTATTCTGCTATAAGCACTGCTTAGCGCACTGGAGGGACAGGAGGAGAGAGAAGCAGAGCTGTCTGCAGCGGTGCCTTTCATCCATTACGCGCACGCAGAGGGACAGAGGTGAAACTGTTGCTGTATCAGCCAATAATGGCATGATCTCACACCCATCACTGATAAAACAACAGTTTGCTACTGCATGAAAATGATCATGTGTTGTTTTTAAAGGCATTATTGAACTGTCTCGAGTGAGCCATTGGAGCGCGCAGTCAGCTGACCCAGAGCCTTTCAGTTTCACTTTAAGCCTTGTTGTCTGTTGTCCGGTCTCTGGGGCTCTTTCTAATTGTCTGTTGTCATCCTCAGTGAGAATGAATGTTGTAATCATCCAGATAAATATCAAACATGTTTGAAAATTATCGGGGCGGCTCCGACGAGTCTGTGAGACGATCGTGGGGCTAAAGATTCATCTGTCAACCGCTCACATTAGAAGATAAACTTGGCCGAACGTCAGGGCTGATTTTAGTCTCCGACCAGATTTCTTCCCTGATTGTGGGGAGGACCGAATCTGGGTTAAATCGGGCGAGACCCTGTAGTGTGAGCCAGGCTTTACGCTTAAACAGCTTATCTTGCTCCATGGTGCTCACGTTTCACATGTGGACAGCTGACGCTTTATAGCCGGCTCTGATACGTCACAAGGTGGCGTGTCTGTCAGTGAAAAGACTTCCATGAAGCCTGCACTTGTGTTTCCTCGATTATGCCTCCTCCAGCTCAGTCTCCTCTCTCTTCTCTCCTCTCTCCTCTCTCCTCTCTCCTCCGAGCACGTTTGGCACTTTGGAATGTCCTCCAATAGGGCTGCTCACAAAGTACTTCCGGTGTCGCGGAGGAGAGAGGAGATAGGAGACTGCATTTTGGCACATTGGGAAGCACCCTCTCAGTCTGAAGAGGACTATCAGTCTGAAGAGGACTGCAGCGCCACCTTGTGGCCCGGAGTCTCTTACTGTGGTGAAGAGGTGACTGAACAAGGTGTGTGTTTGTTTTGGCGATCATATCTTTTTTCAAACTCTCCTTTTCTTTGTTCAGGACAACTTTTTACCAAATACTCCACAAGGTGACGTATTTATCAACAGGCAGGTAACAGGTGTAACAAAATATTCAACCCACGATACAAAATACTCATGATACAAGCTAACTTTTGTTTACAATTCTACAGAAAAGATAGCCATTCAAAAGAAATGCAGCAGCTTTTTTTTCCTGTCTGTCTTCTCTTCTTCCTCACAGAATTGATTCGTATGTCTGACTGATATAACTTGCATCATTATCTTAAGAGTAGGGAGTAACATTAAGAGTTGTAAAATAATTATTGCAGTATAGCACAATAAATAGTACATAATTAACCTGTGAAATTAATTTCCTGTTGTGATGAAAAATGATCCTAATAGCTTTTCCACTAACAGGGCAGGCTGGCTGAATTAAACACACCTTTCCCAACACTCTGTTAATAGAGCAGCTGACAGCTCTCAGTGGATCTGTCTGAAAACTGAAGTTTTATCTCCTGTTCAGACCCTCAGAATTAAACTGAACACCTTCAAACAGCCACCCACTGACAAACAGTGGAGACTACACGATAGAGACATAGAGACTAGTCAGTCCTGCTCGATCCGATAAGGAAGCTAAGAAGTACCATTTAGGAATAATGCAGATGCTAATGTTCTCTTTTTAAAGTGTGGATTAGGGTGAGGAAGATATCTAGATCACTTAGAAACTCATCACAGGGACTTTAAAGGAGTCGGTCATTTACAGATCAGTCAAAAAAAAAACCTTCCTGTTAAATCGGCAGTTTAGTACTGCTAGTTTCTGATCTTCAGAATGAAACGAAGAGTTTTAAAACAGCTGACTGACCGAAGCTCTTTAACAGTGTGTTAGGAGGGAGCCACCCTCGTGTTTTAATCATGTTTTCTTATTAAAACCCGCGGAAAGACGGCCTGAGGGGATTGTGACTGGATTATGTTGGGGGATCATGTGATAATACAGATGATGAACTCCTCGCCTCCTTTATTGTCGTGTGTCATTAACACTGTGCTCACCCTGGTTAGTGAGTGTTTTACAGCAGCTGGTAAAAACAGACAGTTGGTGATGGAAACAGAGCCTACAGCAGGGCAGAGTCACACACAGTGCCTCTCTCCATCATAGCGGGACCAACAGGCGGCTCCAGCTAGCTAGCATTAGCCACATCGTGATGCCTGTAGCGGAGTCCTGGCCGAACATGCAGACTCTCCATCAGCCCTGTTAGAGTCGCTCCTCCCTGCTCGGCGGACACCGGGCTGTTGAAGCCAGGGGGAACGCAAGAACAACGGCAGCCGGGCTCCAGGCCGCCCATGGAGCCGAGTACCTCACGTGAAACTCCCTCTGCTCCGGGGGCTCCTAACCCGGCCGGTCTGCGAGAGGAGACCCCGGGAGAGGAGGCAAAGGGTGGAGCGGGAAGCACCGGGATGCTGAAGCGGAGAGGAGTGGAGGGAGACGCCGAAGAGGAGGTGACAGTTCAGAGAGATGATGAAAATGCTCGGAGCCAGGTTAGAGCCGGGGTGGAGGAAGAGGATGGTGTTAAACATGAGGAGGAGCTCGACCCTAGAATACAGGCATGTAACCGAAAAATACCTGTTCCCTAAGTCTGTGTTATCGCTTTAAAATACAGTTCAAATGTTGCTTAACACATAGAGAGATGACTGGAGGTAACAGATAAAGGCAGACATGGTAGTACTGGTCTGCTCCTGTCACAGACTGGTATAGGCTGCTGATCCCCCCTCACTGATCACCCAGTGGCTGCTTCATCTCCTCGCTCACACCCGGCATTTCTGACTAACCCTTCTCTCATTGGTTACAGGAGGAGCTGGAGCACCTGAACCAGGCCAGCGATGAGATCAACAAGCTGGAGCTACAGCTGGATGTGAGACAGCCTCAGAGAGAGAGAGAGAGAGAGAGAGAGAGAGAGAGAGACTGTGTGTGTGTGTGTGTGTGTGTATGAGAGAGTGAGATGTTGGAGCTCAGCATGGTTTGTGTTGTCTTCTGTATGTGTACCCTGCAGGAGGCGCGGTCCAGCTACAGGAGGATTCTGACCGATTCTGCCCGGAAACTGAACGGTCAGGGCTCACAGCTTGGGGCCTGCATTGAGAAAGCAAGGCCGTACTACGAAGCTCGTCGACTGGCCAAAGAAGTGAGTTTTTTTTAGCTGAATATGGGACATCTGTTTGTCTAGGGAAAGAGTCAAAAAGAGAAAAACAGTGGGATTTTTGGACTTTGATCAACACAACTTGGTTAAAAGTTTGACACATTTTCAGAAAACTAAAATGCCACAAACATCAGGTGTGAAACTAAACTCTGGTTGTGTCTCAGTCTGTTTTTTCTCATTGAGTTGGCCTCTTGAAGCCATTGTGGAGTGCAGGACGGTGTCACCCGGTAACTTTCTGAAACAGACACTGAGTGAGCAAAGTGCTGATCCTGACCGCTCTGTCAGTTTAGAAATATATATATATATATATTAGTGCTGGGCAAGTTAACGCGTTATTTTCGCGTTAACCCGTCAATCTATTAACGCCGTTAAATATTTTATCGCACATTTATGTTGCTCACATGCTTTTATTTTTTAAATGTCTGTTGCTGACCGCGGTGGAACCGCAAGTGAAATTGGCGGAAAAACACGAAGAGTAACCAAAACAAGCATGGAGAAGAGGGGCAACGCCACGGAACTTAAAGGCGCTTGCCGCTTAGTGTATCAGTCCGCGTGCACGGCGTGCCAGATATAAACAAATGCAGGTAGCCTGCCAGGATGAAGAGACACGATGAGAACTAGAGCCTTATTTAGCGGTGAGTTTCTGTGAAAGTAACGTGCTGAAAATTCTCTAAAGCGTGAATGCAGACCGATAGCAGATTTTTTCGGTGGAAGTCCGTTTATTTGTGTTTTTGGTCAAGTAAAATATGCCCCGTCTGAGTGCAGAGGAAACTGGCAGAGGAGCAGGGAGGGGGTGTTTGATGGGCTCTGGGCTTCTGCTGCACAAAAACACTGCTGTAGGGGTAATTTCTGCCCTAAACCTTGTGATAGGACCCAACTTGTTCCATCCCAGAGAATCACTTTAATGCCCTGACAGTGGCAATAAGCTTTAATTTTGTAGTTACATTTTGTAAAATTGATTTGCACCAAATATGTGATTTAACTATTACTGTAAAACAAGTACTGATTTAGTGTTTGCATGACAGATGTTATGGCACTTTCACAATGTGATTAATTATGATTAATCACGGAAATCTTGCGATTAATTACAATTAAAAGTTTTAACCGTTGCCTAGCCCTAATATATATATATATATATATATATATATATATATATATATATATGTTTATTTATTTATTTATTTATTTATTTATATATATATAGTAAATCTTTATCTAATATAGATTTTTTTTTTTTTTTAATTCAACATGTGATGTCTTAGTTTCTTCTTTTAATTTTCAATTTTCAAATATTTAAAGCTGCTTTGAGGAGAATCTGTTTTAATTGCATAAGTGAGGCATGTGTTTGTTTTGGCATTACATGGAGATCGGATCGAAACAAATTTTCTTTGTTCAAGGCAACTTTACTGGATACAATGCACGGAAGGAAGGTATTTATCAGTACAGTTACGTAGCGCTACGGTTTGAAATGTGACATCAAGCAAACGTTATATCAGCCGGCTTCATGTTAGCGACATCAGCAACTCGGTGCTCCAATGTATTCTGCTGCACTCTCATTCTTTTCCTGTTGCCTTCACTGACTTAACACAATGGGAAGAATGAACATCCACACTCACACATAACAAGTATCAGAGCAGTTACATTACAACGTGACGCCACATAACTGTGAACGTCTCTGTCTGTAGCCCCTCAGCAGCAGCAGCAGTTACACAGGAGGAGAACTAAGAACAGTTTGCAGAACTTTGCACAATTTTCAGGACGTTTTCACAACAGTTAGGTTGTTTACATTGTATCTGACTAAAATCTTGTAATATATGTTCGACTAAAACTAAAGACTAAGACTCAATCAGAATTTGCTGTCAAAGTTAGTACTGGGTGGTAGGCGTTATTGACAAATGTGATGCATATTAAGCTCAACAAATGTTAATGCATGATTTTATTTAGTATTAATGTCTTCAATCATCAATCCCCCCTGTAAGAAAAATAAAAATTCTTATTTTCAGTAATATTTTTTAAAGCTACAAGGAGCCACTGCAAAGGAGTGAAAGCGCTGCATGAGGCTCCAGAGCCGCAGGTTGCAGATCCTTGTCCTGGAACAACAGCCTGACATCTAAAACCACCAGTGAATGCAGAAGGGGGAGCTCTCTGTTTCTGTCTGGAACATAGACTGTAAAAAATGGACGTCATCTCTTTCAACTGTAAGTGAGGTCTCCACAAAAACTGCTCCCCCTGGTGGCTGGCTGCAGCATAGGTCAAAAACTCTGTCTCCCCAGCCATTCCAGATGGGCTGTGGTCCACTGTGAAAACACCTGGTAGAGATGTTTCTGACATCCGTATGCTGTGGTGGTATGAAGATGTTATTGGGCTGTGTTGTGTTCCAGTCCTCTTTTCCCTGAAAAGTTTCTTTTCATCAGTTGTTGGAGGTTTGACCTAAGGTTTAATGATAATTGGCAGTTGACGTTCTTGTGTTTCTAGTTTTTTCTAGAGTAGTAAGATGCGCCAAGAAGAGGAGCCAAGAATAGATTATACTTTGGAAAGAAAAAAAATTATATTTCATCACCTGGCTCCATGCAGAGTCCTTCACAGTCTGAACAGACTCTGGCTGTCAATGGCTGCGCCTGTGACGGGGGTATTATGGCTTCAAAACTGTACAATGGTAAAAGGCAGAGCCACGCTGTCCACTCTATAGACAGTCTGTGGTCTGGAGTACTCAGGGTTAATGTGAGCAGGGATTTCTGGGTGATGAATAATGACACTACTTGATAGATCAGATCTTTAACCCTTAAAGGTCCGGGTCATTAGAGTCAGTCATGTTTAATCTACAATCTGAGGACTCATTGAAAATGTAATTAAAGTGATGGAGGCTGTGAGCAAAGACAGAGCAGAGGTCTAATGGTTTCAGTCAAAGGAGTAATGGATCATTTATCTGAACTGAGAACAATGTCTTCTATGGATATGCTGATCAGTCAGTCAGAGAATGTGCTTTACGCCAAACACGTTAGGATCTTTTCATGCAGTCTGACAGAAAACCTTCACCACGGTCAGTTATGTGTCAGAGCCAAACCTCGCCCTCTCGCTGCCTGCTCACACTGAGACTACACAGATGAGTTCTCTTCTTCGCACACCAGGGTGCAATATGGAGTTCCTCAAGGTTCAGTGCTCGGACCGATTCTTTTCATCTTGTATATGCTTCCTCTCGGCACTATATTGAGGAAACACTCCATAAACTTTCACTGCTATGCAGATGACACTCAGCTTTACTTGTCAATGAAGCCTGAAGAAACCAACCGCTTATCTAAACTTGAAGCATGCCTCAGAGACGTAAGGTCCTGGATGAGCAGAAACTTCTTACTGCTGAACTCAGAGAAGACTGAAGTCATTGTTCTTGGACCCAAACATCTCAGAGAAGCTTTCTTGAACAACATCGCCGCCTCTGACGACATCAGCTTGGCTTCCAGCACCACTGTCAGGAACCTGGGAGTTCTTTTGGATCAGGACCTGTCCTTTAACTCTCACATCCAACAGGTCTCAAGGACGGCATTTTTTCATCTTCGCAATATCAAGAGAATTAGACACATCTTGTCTCGGAGCGATGCTGAGAAACTGGTCCATGCTTTCGTTTCTTCTAGGCTGGACTACTGTAACTCTCTTTTATCCGGCTGTCCTAATAAGTCTATTAGGACTCTTCAGCTGGTTCAGAATGCTGCCGCTCGGGTACTGACTTGGACTGGGAGGAGAGAGCACATCTCTCCAGTGTTAGCGTCTCTACACTGGTTACCTATAAAATCTAGGATAGAGTTTTAAATTCTTCTTTTGACTTACAAAGCGCTTAATGGCATCGGCCATCGTATCTTAAAGACTTAATTGTTCCGTATAATCCGTCTAGGTCTTTGCGTTCTCAACATGCAGGTCTGCTCGTTGTACCTAGGGTCTCCAAAAGTAGTATGGGAGGTCGAGCCTTTAGTTATCAGGCTCCTCTTCTTTGGAATAATTTACCGGTTGAGGTCCGGGGAGCAGACACGGTCTAAACCTTTAAGAGTAGACTTAAAACTTTCCTTTTTGATAAAGCTTACAGTTAGAGCTGGATCAGATCTGAACCAGCTCTTAGTCATGCTGCTATAGGTTTAGACTGCTGGGGGGAACTGACACACAGGGCTCCTGTTTCCCTCTTTTTCTGTCAGTCTAACTTCTAGTCTTAATGTCCTGTTATAGTTACTGACCATACACCTCTCTGGGAGGATCTGAGTTTGTCTTGTAGGTTCCTGGGGATCGGTGAAGTAGACGGCCTGCTGCTGTGCTCCTGTCAGACTCCAGATGCTACGGCTTTGGATTGTTGCCAGGAATGGCCTGCTGGTTTCTCCTTAACTGTCACCACAGCGCCAAACTTCAGACTGCGTCTGTTTCTCTCTCTCTCCCTTTGTGTGTGTGTGTGTGTCTGTCTCTATGTGTGTGTCTGTGTGCGTGTGTGTGTATCCCTACCCCCCCCCCCCCCCATTCTCTCTCCCACTCTCTCTCCTCTATCTGTCTCTCTCTAACCCCAACACAGTCGAGACAGATGTCTGTCTAACATGAGTCTGGTTCTGTCCGAGGTTTCTGCCCGTTAAAGGGAAGTTGTTCCTCTCCATTGTAACTTGCTAAATGCTGCAAAGTCCTGTACTCATGGTGGATTAAGATAAGATAAGACTCCTTATCTTGTCTTGATGTTGGGTTTCTGCTAATAAAATTTTATTAATATTTACGGGTCTAGACCTGTAAATGTTTTTGTAAAGTGTCTTGAAATAACATTTGTTATGATTTGGCGCTATATAAATAAAGATTGATTGATTGATTGATTGATTGATTGCAGCTGGCTGAAGGGGGGCTCAGAGTCTGAGCTTTCATCTGGACAAACACACTCAGGGTCCACTTCAGATGGAGGTCTATAGTCTGTGAGAATATGTAAACCAACACTCTGTTCAAGATGGAAGAACTTCACCCTGAGTCAATGAGCCCTTCACCAGCCTTATAGCTGTTAGTGTGGAGACTTGAAGCCAGCGTCACTTCCAATATGGCCGCTACAGCCGATTTGCTTTATAAATCTGTTTCAGAAACAGACCAGTGATGTCAGAAAGACTACATCCATTAACTACACAGTCTGTGGATCCACAGTATGCTGCTGCTGTATCCACAGACGACAAGTTTCTGACAGAGCTTCTCAAGAGTTTTTAATCTAGCCTTGATTAACTTTGAGAGGATACTGACAAAAATATTAGTGATAGAGACAGAGAGCAGGGGGCAGCAGCCGGATGGTGAATCAACGTCAGGATTTTAAAGAAGGGCTCTCAACCTCACAGCCAGCACACCTTTTCATTAAGCCTGCCACTTAACATCTGATTTCTGAGTCCACTCTCAAGGCAGCATAATCAACTTGTGAACCCAAAGCTTTTGTTAGTCCTTGTGATATTTCGCTGTGTGTGTGTGCGTGTGTGTGTTCTCTCCCTCAGGCCCAGCAGGAGACCCAGAAAGCAGCTTTGAGGTATGAGCGTGCCGTGTCCATGCACACTGCAGCCAGAGAGATGGTGTATGTTGCAGAGCAGGGTCTGCTAGCAGACAGGAACACCATGGACCCTACATGGCAGGAGATGCTCAACCATGCTACTGCAAAGGTACACAAACAGGTCACCCCATGCTGTGAGCTGAGACTGCAAAGATACATCCACAGCTTACTCATGCTGTGAGCTGAGACTGCAAAGGTACACAGACATTTTACTCATGCTGTGAGCTGAGACTGCATCATTGAGAAGCTACGACATTGACTTTATGTTTCTTTACCGCTCACATGGTTACTTTTTCAGGATGTCTGAGGGACAGACATCAGAACGGCTCTGAGCTGGAGCTGTCTCAATAAAACAAGCCACACAGACCCCCATAGACCCCGGCAGAGCTTCACAGACCCAGAGAGAGGTTTAAAAACCCTCACAGAGCCTTTCAGACCTCACAGACCCCCACGGACCCCCTCAGAGTCTCACAAAGCCTCACAGACCCTCACAGACCCCCATAGACCCGTCAGAGTCTCACAAAGCCTCACAGACCGTCACAGACCCCCATAGACCCCTCAGAGCCTCACAGAGCCTCACACACTAAATCCAGATTGTTAGAGCTCAAAATGAGACTTACACATGGAGACTGCATACTTTGTCTGCAGGGGGTGCTAACAGTCTTATGAGTCCCCCCACAGTTGCTCTGGTATCAGTTTATCTAGTTTGAAGTCCTTACTGGTTTTCTTTCATATGGTTCTGTAATCCAGCCTGATTTCAGCTCCCTCCTGGGATCTAGACAGTCCTGATCTTTGGTCTGAGAGAGCCCAGTCTTCCTGGTCTAGAGAGGACCCACAGAAAGCAGAGGAAGTGAATGAGGGACCTGCAGCCTTCCAGTCAGGTGATCATGTGCCCCTGTTTCCTACCTGTCCTGCTCAGGTGAATGAGGCAGAGGAGGAGCGTCTCCGCAGTGAGCGGGAGCACCAGAGGGTCACCCAGCTGTGTCAGGATGCTGAGGCTCGAGTCCAGACTCTGCAAAAGACCCTGAAGAAAGTCATCCTCAAGTCCAAACCCTACTTTGAGCTGAAGTCTCAGTTCAATCACATTCTGGAGGTCAGTCCAGCACACAAGTTTTTGATTTACCAGTCCAAACCTAAAAATGAGAGTCAGACTACGGGCTCTGTAACACTCTTAGCTTCTTGCTAAAACTAAACTGATGAGAGGTCTCTGTCCTGCAGGAGCACAAGGCCAAAGTGGTGCAGCTTGAGGAGCAGGTGTCAAAGGTGAAGACACGCTACTCTGTGGCTCTGAGGAACCTGGAGCAGATCAGTGACCAGATCCACGCTCAAAGGCAAGGCCGGGTCAAAGCCAGCAGGGGGCGCCCTGCCATCTGCGGAGGGAGGAGCTCACCTGTAGGAGCTGAGGCCGAGGTCAGAGCAGCGAGCAGTGTGCAGGTCAGCGGCTGCATGGACGGGGTCGGTGGCATAGAGAGTGCCTGGGCAGACGAAGAGAAAACCCGTCTGTGGGTGGAGCGGCACAGGGAGAGTGGGTGGGGCCAGAGAGAGCGTCTGGAGGTGGAGCAGGCGGGGTCAGACTGCATGTCCGTCATCAGCCTGCAGACCATCGCCTCAGACCTGGAGAAGTGTGACTCTGTGGAGCACCTCGGGGAGCTGAGTGACGGGGGGAGTGCCCTGGGGGAGGAGGGGGAGAGAGACAGGATGCTCAAAGAGAAACCGTCAAGCAGAGAGGCTGGGACAGGGGAGGGGCCCCAGGGGGAGGACACGCCCCCAACAAGAGAGGAGGAGGTGCAGGAGGGGGCAGAAGGGAGTCAGGAGAGCTTCATCAAGCAGCATCATCGGAGTGTGAGTCTATGAGAGGAGAAGGAGGAGGGTCTGCAGATAGATGTGACACACAGTGCAGTACATGACTCAAGTGCATGAAACCAAGTGTCTCCAGAACATTCCTCCAAACTCTGGGGTTTACTTTCTGCCCGTGGCCCCTGCAGAGCTTCTAAAGTCCATCACAGAGGGTGGGGTCAGCTTTATTTCTACCATTGTCTCAGCTCTGCTGCTTTCACCTTTCCCAGACTTTATTTAGAAAAACTGAACATGAAGACATACAAAGTGCTTGGACTGAAACAATATGATGAACTCTGCAGCTCAGCTCAGAGGGACAGACACTGAGGTGAGCTGAAACCTGAGGACCAATTCTGTTCTACAACATGCTCTGTGAAACAAACTTGATTTAAACTAATGTTGACAAATGTTACTTCCCAATTGCCTTATATGAAGGGACTCTTGTTTCTTGATGTCTATAATGAGATGTAAATATGTTTCTGTGCTTTATTTATGCTATGTCTGATGGAGGAGGTTTGGAGCAGCAGACTGAAACCATCAGTAACTTCCCTGTAACTGATTGGTGTTGCCTTGATGTTAACTGATCTGAAGAGAGAAACAGAAACTGATGATGTTCAGCCCTATGCAGGAAGTTCTGTCAACTTAGGCCTCTGGCATCATAGCAGTCTGATGAGAAAGAGTCATGAGCTGCACCACCCTGATCTGCCCCTGTCAGCCATGACAGTCTATGCCAGGAGGGATTTCCAGGGTCATTATATAGTTTTTCCAGCAGAGAGCACTTTGGCTCTATAGTTTACTGTCCTCTCAGCACAGTAGTCTGTTTGAAACATGGATGTAGCCTTTGTGATTTCACACTGAGTTTTGAAGCGTATCCTAATTGTTAGGGTGAGGTTAAGAGGTGGGCCTGTAGTCTCCTCACTAACAGCTTCAGGGTGCCCACTTGTCAGTCAGTCCATGGTAGAGAGAGGAAATGTTCTCACATGTGAAACTGTCTCAGCTCATGTGCTGCCTGTTCAAAAAGTGGATGACTCTCTGCCTCAGGAAACCAGAGGCTGTGGTCTGATTGATGATAAAAACCAGTCCACTGCCATGAGCTCAGAGGCCCGGTAGTCTTTCCAGAAAGCCATAAACCAGAGACTGAGCTGGGGACTTATCTGAAGTGCCTACGAGTCCTGATCCAGCAGCTTCCTACATGGACCTCCCCCAGAGGTGTGCCACATATTCACAGTACCACTGAAACCTGTACCAGAGGATCCAGAGGTCATAGAAAGAGCACTTTGATAGATGTCTGAGCCCCTGTGGTTACCATCTGATGCTGCAGAATGAAGGAATGGACTGTGGCACCTAAAGAAGGAGGATAGGGGACTACTAAGTAGACTGTGTGAGGACTGTAGATGTGTGTGTGAGTGCAGACTTCTAGCTGTAGGATAACTCAAGAGTATAACTCCTGCTAATGTGATAGCCCTGAGTGTCTTTGGATGAATTAAGACTGCAACTGTGCTCACTCTCACCTGTCATATCAACTCTTTCTAGCATTGATGCTAACTGAGCGAGGCTAACCATCCTCTAAACTAAGGATGCACATGGACTAAGGATCCACCTGTATACCTGACAAATAGCATACTCCCTTCTTCCCTGCCTCAAGGTCATGGGACCACGAGAACCAGACACAGCACACCTCAGGAGAGCTGAGGAAGATTTTCTGCCTCTATCTATCTATCTATCTATCTATCTATCTATCTATCTATCTATCTATCTATCTATCTATCTATCTATCTATCTATCTATCCATCCATCCATCCATCCATCCATCCATCCATTCATCCATTCATCCATCCATCCATTAACCCTTCAATGCATCATCAATCCATCTTTTTTACATAAACCTGTGTGCGCCTCCTTTGTGTCCTTTTTTCACTGACTGATATTTAAACACAGAACAGGTGAGACAAAGTCGATGCAGAAGGAAAGTTTAGAGTGATTTAAAACATCTTCAGAAAAATTCACCCTGAGGGAGGACCTGTAGATAGAGCCAGAGCTTGTGTGTGGAGCTCAGTGTCAGTGGAGGGTTAGCCTAGCATAGCATCATGCCTTGCACTGCCCAGCTCTGAGTGTGGACAACAACTACCTGCACCTGACCTCCTGTGTGAGCTCAGAAGTTAACTTGTGTGTGCAGAACCTCCTTCAGATGGTTAAAGAAGGATGCAGAGATGGATGAGTAGAGTTGGATGTGTAATAACTTTCTTTGGTGCTACGGGTCTCCTGCAGGCCTCGTTGGGATGGGCCCCTAATTTCTCTGCCTAAATACTTACTACATACTACAGAACTGAAATTTCTAATACCTTGAATCTTAGACTGTTGAGGAAGAAGACGCGGAGCCCAATCAACCAAGGAGTTCAGTCAGTCTGAATCCAAAAAAATGTAAACAAGCCATCTCGAACAAAGTGAGCTCAGAGGTCTTGAATGAATCGACTAACTCCATCCTCCTAGGCCTCTAACAGCCAAAAAACCTTCCCCCAAAGGCCCAAAAAGCTTCTCCTCAAGCCTCCCCAAACCCAACAAACTCAGAAAAACCTCCAGTAAAAAACCTCCAAAGACCCCCAAAGACCTCCAGAAAAACCTTCAGAAAAGACCTACTCTCCACGGTAGAAGCAGCTTCTTTTATACCATCAAGTTAGGTGTTCCTCCTGTACCAGATGATCTGCAAGACATTCCTTTCCTCAGTACGACGTGTTGATTGTCTGTTCTTTTCTGAGCAACAGAAGCTGTCCTTCTTGGGTCCACATTTGGAAGATGTGCATCTGTTGTCAGTTTGGAGTTCATAATAGAAACTCCTGTTGCACCCTGAATTGGAGGAGGCTCAGGTTCAGTGTCCTCAGATGTTTCCATGTTATTTCTGTCATAGCTGGCCTTGGACCTGCATGTCAGCCAACACTTCAGGAGGAAGACTCCTGAAGACCGTATTGATGTCTTCATTTGTCAGTCAGAAAGAGGAAATCTTTACATGTGAAAATGTTACTCAGAATCCCGAGATCCTTTAAGGTCTTATTGATCTAAACAGCAACATAAAAACATTCAGCAAGCTTATCAACTGGTCATCAACTGGTCTGCTTGTTGGAAACGCGGCTTTAGAAACTCCTCACAGAGACTTTTACCAATAGGTACAGCCCTGTAATGTACAAATACCTGGTTGGTCCATTAAATGGCAAGATTTGCACTGAAACACAGGAACAGACTTAGACTATTTGTTATTAATGAGTCATGAGGATCAGATTTTACTGATCCAGATCACTTCAGACCAGATTAGGCTGCATGTGGCACTGGTACTGATATACCTATCTTATTTCTTCTGACAAAGTGATCCAGACAGCACACATCATCCCACTCCTCTGGTAGGTCCATGCTGTGACACCACCAGTAGATGGTGCAAAATCCCTCACAGCCTCCTGTGGTTAAGAGGACCTCAGCAGTTAGTCAGGGTTAGTATTCCTGGTATAATCTCAGAGGGGTCTGCTGCTCACGGGAGGACATATGAAGCTAAAGAACACCACGATAAATTTCACTGACACTTCATGAGCCCTACAAACTCCAGGCTAATACTGGCTTAAGCTTCAAAGCTGAAACTCATAGAACACGACTCATCAGATGTGATCACATAAGAAGTGAAAGCTATGGTTGCCCTGAAAGCTCACAGCGCTGCAACTTAAGGCAGCACATGAAAAAAGACAAAACACAAGCAAATTAAGAAAACAATTCTGTTTGTTCCTGAGGAACTGTTTATTTCTGACCATAAATGTATTTTATTTGATTTATCTCTTAACCTAGAGTCTCAGCCCTGTCGACGTGAAATCAAATCTCACATCCTCAATCATCTCACTGCAGAAAAGTTTTCTGCCTCTTTTTGCTCCTGCAATTTTTCTTTGCATGGTGATGTGGACACACAAGTACAGTCTTTTAATGAACACTGTCTTTCTGTTTTGGATGGGGTTGCTCCTTTAAAATCCAGATTGGCCTCTTTGAAAAAATCACCCTCCTGGTTGAACGATGATATTCGCCTCTTTAAGCGGAAATGCCGTAAAGTGGAGCGTTTGTGGAAATCCAACCACCTTGATGTCCACCACTTGCATCTAAAAGACCTTTTAGCTGAATTTAATTGTATGGTTAAGGATGCCAGAGAGAAATATTTTGCAAATCTTGTCACTCAGAACAGACATAATCCTCGGTTTCTGTTTAAAACTATTAATGATGTTGTCTCTTCTCCATCACCCAGTATCCCATTATCCTCTGATGATGAATGTGAACAATTTCTTTCTTTCTTTGTTGGTAAGATCAATGACATAAAAGCACAGATCACTCCATCTTTTTCTTCTGCTGTTCCCTGCCCTCCTTGCTTAACAGTCCTGGACAAGTTCTCCCCAATCTCCCTACAAGAACTAAAGAACCTGGTTAGAACTATGAAAACTTCCTCTAGTCCCTTTGACATACTGCCTACCCATCTACTGAAATCTGAAATTGAGTGGATTAGCCCTTACATTCTTTCAATTATCAACACGTCATTAGAATCTGGACAAGTACCATCATATTTCAAACATGCCGCCATACAGCCACTTCTCAAAAAAACAAAAACAAATCTGGACCCCTCTCTGCCCCAAAATTATAGGCCCATTTCAAAATTACCTTTTATCTAAAAAATTTTAGAAAAAGTGGTTGCCAATCAAATTTCAACTGCCCTGGACACTCATAACATTTTGGATAAGTATCAGTCTGGTTTTTGTCAGTCCCATTCCACAGAAACAGCTCTTCTCAAAGTTTTTAATGACCTTCTTCTTAGCAGTGACAAAGGAAAATGTTCTGTATTGGTTTTATTGGAGCTCAGTGCCGCATTTGACACTGTGGATCATGATGTTTTAATTAATAGACTAAGGCAGTGGGTGGGCATTTCTGGCTCTGCCCTTGATTGGTTCTCCTCCTGCCTGTCACAGAGAACTTTCTCTGTTACAGTCAATCCCCACACCTCTTCAAATTCCCCTCTAGCTTGTGGAGTCCCTCAAGGCTCAGTCCTTGGCCCAATACTTTTTTCCCTGTACCTGCTCCCACTAAGCTGCCTAATCAACAGTTTTAAAAATGTGTCTTACCATTGTTATGCTCAGTTTGGGCTTCTTGCTGGGAGTAGCTATGGGTACCAGCTGTGGGATTTCTTCCTCATCCTCTTCCTCCACCTTTTTCTCACCCTCTGTGGTCACATCTGTTTGCTGTTCATCTCCTGTTTTGTTCTTTTTATGTTTTTTTGCTCCCTTTTTCTTGGGGGTCTTGGGACTTTTCGCTTTCGAGTGCAGCATTTCATAGTGGCTCAGATCTGAGGTGTAGATGGGCAGAGCCACTGATGACTGACTCTTTAAATGGATAAGCTTTATGACTGGTCCTTTCATACGCCCTGCTCAACCCTGCTCAGTTGTTTAAGTGCTGTTAGAGACTGGATGTCAGATAATTCATTACGACTAAACTCTGAGAAAACAGAAGTCCTCGTCTTGGCTCCAGAGAGCTTAGTCCCAGACATACTTCAGAAACTGGGAACCCTGTCCACTTTTACAAAACCAACTCTTCGCAATCTTGGTGTGTCTTTAAGCCACTCACTCTCTCTATATTATCACGTCAACAACCTGGTCCATTCTTGTTTTTTTCATCTCAGAAATATTGCAAAACTCAGACACATTGTTCTGGAAAGGAAATGGAGATGGTTATTCACGCATTCATTTCTTCCCGTTTAGACTAATGTAACTCACTTTTCACCTGTCTCAGTAAAACATCCATAAACCGTCTACAATTAGTACAAAATGCTGCAGCCAGACTACTTACCAGGTCTCCGAAAAGGTCACACATCACACCAATTCAGTTTTCACTCCACTGGCTTCCCGTAATTTCAGAATACATTTTAAAATACTTTTGCTCACTTTCAAAGCACTCCATGGTCAGGCTCCAGCATACATCTCAGAACTTTTAACTCACTACATTCCAGGTAGGCCTCTTCGGTCCACTGAGCAAAACCTGTTGTTTATCCCACACTCCAGATTAAAAACTAAAGGTAACCGTGCTTTTAGTGTCATGGCTCCTACTCTGTGGAACTCATTCCCCTTGGTTTTAAGATTGTCTGAAACTGTTGATTCTTTTAAAAAACAACTGAAGATCTATTTGTTTGGTCTGGCCTTTACGTAATATGTCTTGCGTGCTGTGTTTTCTTTTATTGTACCAATTGCTTGTATTGTTTTTATGATTGCTTGTATTGTTTTTATTTGTTTTTATTTGTTTTGTGAAGCACTTTGTGACTTTGCTGTTCTTGAAAGGTGCTATATAAATAAAATTATTATTATTATATTATTACAACCGCATCAATTCAACAACACGTGCCCGCAGAGACCACAACACATCACATTAGAAAAACACACTGCAGAGACCACAACACATCACATTAGAAAAACACACTGCAGAGACCACAACACATCACATTAGAAAAACACACTGCAGAGACCACAACACATTACATTAGAAAAACACACTGCAGAGACCACAGCACATCACATTAGAAAAACACACTGCAGAGACCACAACACATTACATTAGAAAAACACACTGCAGAGACCACAGCACATCACATTAGAAAAACACACTGCAGAGACCACAGCACATCACATTAGAAAAACACACTGCAGAGACCACAACACATCACATTAGAAAAACACACTGCAGAGACCACAACACATCACATTAGAAAAACACACTGCAGAGAGCACTACACAACAGAAGTGTTTTCAGATAATGCATAAAAGTGATGCAAATCTTCTAGCACGCTTGTTGTTGCTTGGGTTTTTCAGTCACCGCTCTATTATGGTTATCTTTCTGCCATTCTTTTGGGGAATGAAGGGAAAAGTGCGTGTTTTTGATTTATATAACTTTGTATAACAGTATTTCCACATATTGCTCCACTGTACTGCGAGGTGGCTGTGGCATTTCCTGTTACTGAAAGAAGGAGTAGAAAGTGACAGTAGAAGGTATTATGGTAGGAGAGTTTAAATGAACAATGTGTCTGCTGGAGTTGCCTAAAGTTTGTGTGAATGACATACAGAGAATAGTCCAGGTATCTAGTACAACACCAGGCAAACCGTATAAAGGCTTTCAAATGTGTGTTTTTATTTTTCTGAGCTTTGAAGGTAATTTGTAAACAATTCCTAGCCTGAGCTAGAAGACTTAAATTTGTGTTTAAAATCAAGAGCTTCAGGTCAATCATACTATAAAGTAAGTTAAATCATGTGTATATACCTCTCACTTAATGCGTTTGTACTCTTACAAAAGTAAAGGGAAGAAATGGGGCTACTAATCATCTCCCTTAAAGCCCCATAATGGCTTAATACAAAACTCTCTTACAAGAGAGTCCTATTTCATACATTCAACATGTAATATAGCTCTTTATATACCAAGACGCTATAGAATGCTTGGTGCTAGCCTGATATTAACGTACATCGGAAATTGCATTGAAATTCTAGCAGTTGGCAAACATTGATTAAATTTTGTTTTCCATCAAAACATCAACTTTAATCACTGAACACACAAACAAGTCCCGCATATGACCTTTATTTTTCATCCAAACACATTATAAAGCTCTTAATTTAAATTCTTCTTCTGACTTACAAAGCTCTTAATGGCATTGGGCCATCGTATCTTAAAGACTTAATCGTTCCGTATAATCCGTCTAGGTCTTTGCGTTCTCAACATGCAGGTCTGCTCGTTGTACCTAGGGTCTCTAAAAGTAGTATGGGAGGTCGAGCCTTTAGTTATCAGGCTCCTCTTCTTTGGAATAACTTACCTGTTGAGGTCTCAACCTTTAAGAGTAGACTTAAAACTTTCCTTTTTGATAAAGCTTACAGTTAGAGCTGGATCAGATCTGAACCAGCTCTTAGTCATGCTGCTATAGGTTTAGACTGCTGGGGGGAACTGACACACAGGGCTCCTGTTTCCCTCTTTTTCTGTCAGTCTAACTTCTAGTCTTAATGTCCTGTTATAGTTACTGACCATACACCTCTCTGGGAGGATCTGAGTTTGTCTTGTAGGTTCCTGGGGATCGGTGAAGTAGACGCCCTGCTGCTGTGCTCCTGTCCGACACCAGCTGCTACGGCTTTGGATTGTTGCCGGGAATGGCCTGCTGGTTTCTCCTTAACTGTCACCACAGCACCAAACTTCGGACTGCGTCTATCTGTCTGTCTCTCTTTCTTTCTGTGTGTGTGTGTGTGTGTGTGTGTGTGTGTGTGTGTGCGTGTGCGTGTGCGTGTGCCTGCGCACGTGCGTGTGTGTGTATCCCCCCCCCCCATTATTCTCTCTCCCACTCTCTCTCCTCTATCTGTCTCTCTCTAACCCCAACACAGTCTCCTCAGATGTCTGTCTAACATGAGTCTGGTTCTGCTCATTGAAGGGAAGTTTTTCCTCTCCATTGTAACTTGCTAACTGCTGCAAAGTCCTGTACTCATGGTGGATTAAGATAAGATAAGACTCCTTATCTTGTCTTGATGTTGGGTTTCTGCTAATAAAATTTTATTAACATTTACGGGTCTAGACCTGTAAATGTTTTTGTAAAGTGTCTTGAAATAACGTTTGTTATGATTTGGCGCTATACAAATAAAGATTGATTGATTGATTGATTGATTGATTAATTTACCAAAACGCTATAGAGCACTTGGCACAAGCTTGATGCTAACATAGATTGGAAATTGCATTGAAATGCTAGCGGTTAGCATACATCGATATGTCGTTTTTCCAGCAAAATATCTACTTTCATCACTGAAAAAATAAATGTACATAACTTTATCATAAAAAAATTCATTGTTAATCCATTCAGCATTTTAAATTTCTCCCACACCACACAACTGGTGTGAAGAAGGCTGAAAGAGCTGTCATTCTCTCTTTAAAAGGACACTTTTAAATTACCATCCTGATTTTCTGTGTAGTGTTATAGTGTATTTGCAGCCCGTTTGTCTGATGTGTTGTGTTGTGGTCTTTGCGGCACATTTTCTAAATGCTGTGCACGTGTTGTTGAATGAAGATGTTTTCTTAATGTGCTTGTGTTTTGTTTTTTTGTGTGTGCTTTCTTAAGTTGTAGCACTGTGAGCTTTCAGGGCCACCGTAGAAAGTCAATTCATGTTTTCATTTTCCCCAATGGCAGAATTAAAACCAGGGGCTCTAATTTTGTGGACCAGGCGCAAGCGCAGACGCACCTGGGCGTGATGGGTGCAGTTTGCAAGTTTCCTGCAGTGCCAAGAGAGGCGCAGTCAAGACGCAGTGAGGCGTCCACGCCTCCCTCCTCGCAAATGGCAGAGAGGGAGGAGAAAAGCCGTCAGTGGGTTTAACACAGCTGAGCGTTGTTTTCACCAATCAAATGAGCGCCTCTCCTCACCTTTAAATGCCCTGCGGCTCTGATTGGCCTGAATGATCCCCAGCACTGCGTAAACAGTGCTGGTAGCGGAGACAGTCAGAGCCGCTGTCCCTGCAGCAGGAGAATGGACAGGGTGGCACATCAAAGGACACAAAGCGCATCACCGTGTGGGCCAGCTCCCGGGACAGATTTAATCTGTTCCTTAGTCTTTAATAGGAGAACAAAATGAAGAGACAGTTACACAGCTGGCTTATCTATTCAGAATACTTTTGATCCACCTGCACTCCTGGTTTGTCATCGCCAAGCAGAGCCTTTGGTGATATACTGTATACTCTCCCAGTGTCTCCACCTCATCCTCCTTACAATAATGTACTCCATCTTTTTAGATCACGTTAAAAATAAAGACTAAAACAGAGAAATATGGGAAATCACGGGTAAATCCTGAGTGACATACATTTATTTCGTCTCTTTTTTCTTCGTCTTTTCTCTCCCTCTTTTCTTTGAATTAAATGAAATGAGAGAAGCCAGATATATACTCAGTATCAGATGTTAAGGCTGTTTATTGTTTAATTGTAAGATGTGCATCAAACTTCCAGCTGCCGTCAGGTTAACTTTCCATTATGACAAACGGCTTTAATCTGACATCAGATGTGTCGGGAAAATTAATATAGATATAAATGTATATGCTGGTTCAGACGGTTACATTAAATAGTGATTACTGTGATTGTTTACTGCATTAACATATGTCTGACACTCTGGAAACCTGCCTCTGAGGCTTTGTTGACATGTGCGCACATGTATTGCCATGCACATGCACATGTGCGCCTGTCACCAAATTACAGCTGCGGAGGGTGCGCTCCGCCTTGCGCCGAGGATAGACCAGGTTGGAGCTGGCGAGCTTTCAGTGCACTTTCTGCACTATTTTTGGCACAAAATTGTCACTGCGCCAACATGAATCTGCCGACACCTCCCCCTGCCGCGCCGTCAACTCCCCCTGGCGCGCAGTCACATCCATCTCTGCGCAGACGGTCTACCAAATTGTCAAATTGGCAGCACACGGCGGTGCACAGCACAAAATTAACACTGCGCGGGGTGCCCCAGGCTAGCACCCCCTGCGCTGCACCACGAAATTAGAGCCCCCAGGTATCAACAGGTCAGAGTGTAGCCTCTGACCTTTCCCATGATTCTTAGCTGTCAAAGGTGTAAAGGAATGAAGTAAAAGTACTTTGTTACAGTAGTTGAGTAGGTTTTGGGAGGATCTGTACTTTCCTTAAGTTTCTATAGTTGTTGCAAGTTTTACTTTTACTTTATTACATTAAAAAGAAAAACATGTTACTTTTCCTCCACTGCTTTTACACTGTCACTGTAGTTGCTCACTACAAAATAGAAGTGACTATAATTGTCCCATCATGTCTGGATTATTGGGACTGTGTCTTCTCTGAGAATAATTGGCACTCTCATATCGAGCAGAGACTCGTCTCAGTGAGACCGCACCACCGCACTCAGCCTGGGAATATAAGTGAGGAACAGAGCAGGAGGTGAAGGGAGCTGAGAGAGAGAGGGAGACTTAATCTTGAAGCCTGTGAGAGAAACAACTGTTTCTAGCTGTTTTTTTGTCCGTTGTTCTTTTACCTTTGATATTTAAATTCTTTTAATTTGAGCTACTTTAAGACTTTTACTGCAGTAATTTTTTATTGGCTGACTTTCACTATTACAGGAGTAGCTTTATACTGAGATATTGTTACTTTCATGCAAGTATTGCTTTTAAGTACTTCATTCACCACTGTCAGCTGAACCCTTAGCATTATGCTCCAGTTTTACATCCCTTCCTGCTCTGTGGGACTCTCAGCGGACATGAACTACCTCCATGAAGATCCTCCTAATACTAAGACCATCAACTCATGATAAAAATGTTCACTGAGGGAATGAATCAGCTGAGAGGGAGGAGCATGCTCTTACAGCAGCCTCTGGATCAGCTCCACCGAGTTGGTTCTGGGTTGGACCTCCTTTACCTTCAGACTTGTCTTCATCCTTGTGTAGCAGGATGAGTTGCCTCATCTCTGCTCCTCTGGTTTGCTCTTTCTCCTCTCTCTCTCATCTTGGCTCTTTGGGGTTGGGCTTTTAGCCGCCCGCTGATTAGCCAATCAGAGCAGGAGGCAACTCTATAAAGATAGGCCCTTGTCCTCTTGTCGCTCTCTTGCTCTTTGGCTCTGGGGTCCCGCCCACTTCCCGGTCGCCACACTTCCTGCCTCCTCTGCAGCACCGGTGCAGGTAACGTAGCAGTGGCTGCCTCTGTGTGCTAACCCATGGCTTCTCCTCATGGCTAATCTTTCGTTTGTAGACCCGCACCGTTCCCGCTTCAGCATTGGGTGCTGTCTGGTGTCGTTTGGCCACCGTCGCTCCCGAGCTTCAAAGCTTACCTCCTCTCTGCTCTCCCTGACTGATCTGGTGCCTGGGTAGGGACGCTCTGGGTGTGTGCTACGGCAACAGTGCTGCAGGTAAATTAATAGTTTCGGTTTTAGTTTAGAAATCTGATTTCTTTCACTTTAGATTTATGGTTTCCTGGGCTCATTTACAGCACTGTGCTGTCGGCTGCAGCAGCACAGGGGACGTCCTCACACTGATCTTCAGGGCTGCTTCAGGCGCTGCTAACTAATGCTAAGCAGGGAGCGCATTCTCTTCTCCTCCACATGTGATCTGGTGCGCTGATCAGGACCTCTTGGTCGCATAAAGCGATAGAAACGCTGCTGCTTTGCTGAGAAATGCTTCATTGACATGATTTATTTGGAACTGCCTTACTGAGCCCTGTTTGACAGGCTTTGCTTTACGGGGATCTGGTTTCGTTTTGTTAAGACTTAACTTGTTACTTTAATTGATTTATTGTTGTGTTTCGCTGTACTCGGATTATTTCAAGTTTATTTTGTTTCCATCCTCTTGAGGTTTCTTTGTTTCATTTTGTCTATTCTGTTGTTTTGTTTAGTTTTCCTTTCTTTTTTCCTTTTTTTTTATCACTGCACCTGGTTAAGCTACCCTGTGGCCGCTTAACACGGGAATAGGCCAGTGTGGTGGTTCCTGGTGCCTGTGTAAGGATTCTGTGGGCCAAAAGCTGGTTTTATGTTGTGTGTTAGGGGCAGGATTGACACCCTTTAATTTCATTATTTTCTCTTATTTTGATTTAAACACTGTTAGAGGGGAATTTCGTTTATTTTCTTTTGTTTGGTATGTGTTCAGTTTTGTTTGATTGAAAACAGTGAGTGTTAAAATTCTTAAGTTGGGTTATACTTTAGAATTGGGCAATATTCAATTTTGGTAAATTGTTTTATTGATTAACTGTTTTCTTTGCAAGTGTAAATTTCGATAATTAGTTTCTATTCCTTTATTTCTCGTGTTTTTCTTAAGTAGCTTGGGATTATTTATGCTTTGGTTTTTGTTGTGTCAATCCCGCTAATTCTTCCCTCTCCTTTCAGGGCTGAAGCTCACAGTGGTGGTCCTGGTTCCCTGGTGGTGGTTATCCTTCCCTGTGTGCTGTGAAACCTGCGGGTTTTGATTTTCATTTTTTTGGTTCTTTTCTTCACCATTGTGTGTGCGTGTGTATCACAATCCCGGGTGCTCTTCCTTGGGGGGTCTCCCTCCCCCTTGTGGTCCCGGACATTTCCCACTGGTAAGCCTCAGCCCTGTTAGGCTCCCTTCCTTTCCCTTCCTGAGTGAATGGTGTTTTTAAAGAAAAATAACGATTTCATTATTGAGGATTAAAAATAAAGAAAATTTTGGATTGGAACCACGTTTCTTGCTCCATCTGTGAAAACGAACCTGTGAGTCCTTCAGAGGGTCTATCTAACTTCTCTGGGTGAAATTCCCAGAGTGGCGTTGCCTGGCTTTAGGTCATTAAAAATTAAAAAGTTATTGCCTCACCTTTTGGGTGGATGTGTGGTTAACTAAAAACAAATAAAAACAAACCTCACTACCCGCTGCTCCGCCACAATCTGGCGTTGCCGGCAGGATGCACATTTTGAGAGCATAGACGTGTGTTCCCTTTTTGTTTTCTTTCAACTTTCTGAATTGATTTTTTTTTTTTTTTATTGGTATGGTGGCCCTTGATTGAAAAAAAAAAAATTCAGGTGTTTCATTTGTTGTATCAAAGCAAAGCAGCAGTTGGTTTCTTGTGAATTACAGAGTCCTGGTGTGGATCAAAATTGTCTCTTTACCTTGCATCCTTCGCCTCCTCACCCTAGTTTGCGATTTTCTCAATTTTCTTTTTGTTTTCTCCTTTGGTCTGGGTGCAGCTATGGAGGCCGAATTACAAGAGTTGAGGGATTTAGTTGCACAGTTGAGGGCGGACAATGAGAGGCTGCGCCAGGAACAGACTACGGCCGTGTCTGGTTCCAGCGCTGCACCCTCTACCTCCACTGTGCCTCCTGCTTTACCTTCTAGCGCTCCTGCACCAGACAGACTGGTGTTCCTGCCCAGAGACAGGAAATGTCCCATGTTTCGGGGAAGATCCGGTATAGGGTTAGCTGACTGGCTAGAAGAGGTGCAGGCATGCATTAGAGCCCGCCATTTGTCCACACAGGATCAGGCATTTTTCTTGTATGATCACCTCGAAGGAGAAGCACGTGAGGAGATTAAATTTCGATCAGGTGCGGAACGCGGCGATCCAGAAAAGATAATTGCTGTGTTACAAGAGCTGTATGGTTGCGCCGATTCCTACGTCGCCCTGCAAGAGGCTTTCTTTTCCCGGCGACAGCAAGAGGGGGAGACTCTACAAGAGTTTTCCCTGGCGTTAATGAGTCTCATGGCATCTGTCAAACAACGTGCACCCAGCGACATGCCCAACGCAGAGGTTTTGCTGCGTGACCAATTTGTCGAGCACGTTCTTGATGGCGCTCTTCGTCGGGAATTGAAGCAGTTTGTAAGGAGGCAGCCTATTGCTACGTTGCTTGAGGTCAGGGGTGAGGCAATCCGGTGGGAGCGCGAGGGCCTACCAGGAGGAGCCAGGGGCAGAAGTCACTCTGTTCCCTCCATTCTTGGGTTTCAGTGTGGGGTTAAGAGTGGTCCCCAGGTGGTTACTAGCCCAGCCCCTGCATCGGAACTGAGTGAGATGAGAGAAATGCTCAAGCTCCAGCAGGAACAACTTAACCAACTTACCCAGAGCATCTCTCGCCTGCAGAGCTCTCACCAGCGCAGTCGGCCTCCAAATCGAGGTCCCGTGATCTGTAGGCGTTGTCATCAGCCTGGTCATTTTGCCAGAGAGTGTGAGGGAGTGCGTGCTGCCCCTCCCTCTCAACAGTCTTTACCTGTACAACGCCATGGGGTACAGCACCATCCTGCTCCACTTTCGGAAAACTAGCGCCCGCCGAATTGAAGAGCCACAGTTCGGGGGGTGCTGCCATTGGCTCAGGAGTGGTAGGTGATTCAGAAGAGGTGTTCAACCTCATGTCTTCTTGTCCCCATCTGCGTGTAAGCATGGGGGGGATTTCTGTCCCTTGCTTGGTAGACACTGGATCCATGGTGTCTACCATAACTGAGAGCTTCTTCCACCAGCACCTTGAGCCTTGGGGTCAAGAGAAGCTCCAATCTTGCCACTGGCTGCAGCTTCGGGCAGCCAATGGGTTGTCCATTCCTTACATAGGCTACATCGAGCTTGCAGTGGAGCTTTGTGGTAAACTGATGCCACGGTGTGGGGTGTTGGTGGTTCAGGATCCCCCCAATGGTGTGTCTGCTCAGGTTCCGGGTGTGTTGGGGATGAATGTCATCCGCAGATGTTACCGTGAGCTGTTTGGGCAACATGGCTTGGCTCTGTTTGACTTACCCTCTGTATCAGAGGCTCCTGACTCAGTTGTGCAGGCACTGCAGAAGTGCCATCAGGCCAGCCTACAGGCCCCTCGGCCTGCCTCGGGTAAGGTCACTGTGCGTGGTAGGAAGGCTTGGAGGATTCCCGGTGGTGTACTGAAGGTTGTTGCAGCCACTTGCTCAGAGCACTTCTCAGGCACCACCGTGTTGTTTGAGCCCTTGGATTCTGGTCTTCCTGCTGGACTGCTTGCCTCTCCAGCTTTGGTTCGGGTGGAACGGGGCACAGCCTACATTCCTGTGGTGAATGTAGGCTCCACCGACGTGCTGCTTTACCCCCGCACGGTGGTCGGCAGTCTGGATGAGGTAAGCGTGGTGAGCCTGCCTGCTGGCGTGACTGAAGTGCCATCCACTGTGGCTACAGTGGCATCCCAGTCTGTATCACCTTCTGTTCCAACCCAGATAGCTGAAATGGACTTGTCGTCTCTGCCTGCTGACGAGCAGGGTAAGGTGAGATCTCTGCTGAGCAAGTTTACATCAGTCTTTGCTGCTCATGATGGTGATCTGGGCTGCACCAATCTGATTACGCATGACATCCCACTCTTGGATGATGTTCCTGTCCGGCAGCGGTACCGACGCATCCCCCCGTCCGACTATGATGTGGTGAAAGAGCACATCAACAAGCTGCTGGAGGCGCAAGTAATCAGAGAAAGTAGCAGCCCCTATGCGTCACCCATCGTGCTGGCTAAAAAGAAAGACGGTAGTCTTCGCATGTGCGTCGACTACAGGCCTCTGAACAACAAGACCAGGAAGGACGCCTTTCCCCTTCCTCGCATCGAGGAATCCCTGGATGCGCTCACTGGTGCCCGCTGGTTTTCCACCATGGACCTCGCCAGCGGGTACAATCAGGTCCCAGTGGCGGAGGCAGACCGGCCAAAAACAGCTTTCTGCACTCCTTTTGGGCTATTTGAGTGGAATCGCATGCCTTTCGGACTCTGCAACGCCCCTAGCACCTTCCAGCGCCTCATGCAACGGATCTTTGGTGATCAACAGTGTCAGTCTTTGCTGCTCTACCTTGATGACATTGTTGTCTTCTCTTCCACTGTCGAACAGCATCTGGAGAGGTTGGAGGTGGTGCTAGGGCGGTTGAAACAACAGGGTCTGAAGGCCAAGCTCACCAAGTGCACCTTTTTCCAGCAGGAGGTGCGATACTTGGGGCATGTGATCTCGGACAAGGGTGTCTCCACTGATCCCAGCAAGGTGGAGGTGGTGGCCAACTGGCAGCCCCCAAGCTCCATCTCCGAACTGCGGTCGTTCCTTGGCTTTGCCAGTTACTACCGCCGGTTCGTGGAAGGTTTTGCCAAGTTGGCTGCCCCTCTCCATAGGCTAGTGGCTAAGTTGGGGGGCACCAAGTCCAGAAAGGGTTCAGGGCGTGCAGTTGCCGAAAATTGGTCAGATGAATGTCACCGCAGCTTCGAGGCCCTAAAAACCAAGCTCACCACTGCTCCCGTGCTGGCGTATGCTGACTTCTCCCTGCCTTTCATCTTGGAAGTCGATGCCAGTCATGGGGGCCTGGGAGCTGTGTTGTCACAGGAGCAGGGTGGCAAGGTGCGCCCCATTGCTTATGCGAGCAGAGGTCTGAGGCCCACTGAGCGTAACATGACCAACTATAGCTCCATGAAGTTGGAGTTTTTGGCGCTCAAGTGGGCCATGACCGAGAAGTTTAGGGAGTATCTGCTCGGACATAAGTGTGTTGTCTACACAGACAACAACCCGTTGAGCCACCTGTCATCTGCTAAACTTGGCGCCACCGAACAACGCTGGGTAGCCCAGCTGGCGGCCTTTGACTTTGAAGTCAAGTATAGGTCAGGAAGGGTTAACAAAAATGCTGATGCTTTGTCCCGTCAGTGTCCCCCTAGGACTCAGGACCTGGAAGCCATGCTCCCCAGCACGTCACTCCCAGAACCTTTGCAGCAAGCTCTGCAGGTCCAAAAGCCACGAGCCATGCAGGCTGCCATGGTAGCTCTTCCTCATCATGCCCCTTCTGACATTGTCACACTCCAGCAAACTGACCCCATCCTCATGGAAATGTTAACCTTCTGGAAGGAAAAGCGGCGTCCTAATCATGACGAGCGCCAACATCTCTCTCAGCCAGCCTTGGCTTTGCTTCGCCAATGGGATCGGCTAGTGGAGAAGAACGGTACTCTGTACCGTCAGATCTTCCGTCCAGATGGTGCTGAGGCGGTGTGTCAGCTGTTGTTGCCTGTGGCGTTAAAAGAAGAGGTTTTGATGGAGGTCCATCAAAGGCATGGCCATCAGGGCGTTGAGAGGACCTTGGAGCTTTTGCGGCAGCGATGCTATTGGCCAGGTATGTCCTCGGATGTGGCTCGCTGGTGCCAATCCTGTGAGAGGTGCCAGGTCGCCAAGAACACTCAGCCTGCTGCTCGCAGCTTCATGGGACACTTGCTGGCTTCTCGGCCTAATGAAATCGTGGCTATGGACTTCACGGTACTGGAGCCTTCACAAGCTGGTTTGGAAAACGTTCTTGTTATGACAGACGTGTTTAGCAAGTATACGCTTGCTGTTCCCACCCGGGACCAACGAGCCTCCACCGTGGCTCAGGTGTTAGTTACAGAGTGGTTCTGTAAGTTTGGGGTGCCTGCCCGCATACATTCGGACCAGGGCCGAAATTTCGAAAGCGGTTTGATTCAGCAACTTTGCAGCCTTTATGGCATCGAAAAATCCAGAACCACCCCATATCACCCAGCTGGCAATGGCCAGTGCGAAAGGTTCAACAGGACCCTTCACAATCTGTTGCGCACTTTGCCCATTTCTCGAAAGCGAGATTGGAGCTCCTGTCTTCCTCAGCTGTTGTATTCGTACAACACCACCCCCCATCAGTCGACCGGTGAGTCCCCGTTCTTTCTAATGTTTGGGCAGGAACCCAGACTCCCAGTCGATTTTCTGTTGGGTCAAGTGCAGGACCCAGTTGTTGGTGGTGTTCACGAATGGATCCAGGAGTACCAGGCTCGTTTGCAGGTTGCTTTCGAGGGTGCCCGTGAACGGCTGAGGGTCGCAGCTGAGCGTCGCAAGACCCGTCACGACCAGCAAGTCCGCCATGCTCCCCTGGAGGAGGGCCAGTTGGTGTTCTTGCGGGACTTCAGTCACAAAGGGCGACACAAAATCCAGGATCTGTGGGGTTCAGTGGTGTATCGGGTCCTGAAAGCCCCGAAGGAGGGAGGCTCCGTGTACACGATTGCCCCTGCAGATGACCACACCAAGGTCAAACGTGTCAGCCGCATGCTGTTAAAAGCTGTGGTTGGGGCCAGTGCTCCTGATGGCACTAGTGCCCCTGTTCATCTCCTTCCGGATGAGCCACAGTCTGAAGAGGAACCATTCAGCGATGGTGATCTGTTCATGTTAAGGCATGAAAACCCTCACGTGGCCCCTACCGGAACAGCTGCAGTGACTCATACCACTCCCGGGCAGCAGCTCCCTTCAGTGGGTTCGACCCCGGTTGTACCAGGTTCTCCAGTGGCTCCTGCTGCAGTGGGGGCAGACTGGCAGCCTGCAGATTTGGCTCATCCACCTGTGGCTGCCCCTGGCACAAGTGGAGTGGCAATTCGCCGGACGCCACGGTCAACTGCAGGTCAACATTCCAATGTCCATCACCTTCCGCGATCCACTGGACATTCAGGGCAAAGGGCTGTAGGCTCCTCTGGCCCTGTGTCAAATGCAATTTCAGTGCTGTTTAGACCTTGGAATTAGCATCTATTAGTCTGGGTATGAGTTGTTCCATCGTCGGGGCGACGATGCCTTTGGGGGTGGTAGATTGTAGCAGGATGAGTTGCCTCATCTCTGCTCCTCTGGTTTGCTCTTTCTCCTCTCTCTCTCATCTTGGCTCTTTGGGGTTGGGCTTTTAGCCGCCCGCTGATTAGCCAATCAGAGCAGGAGGCAACTCTATATAGATAGGCCCTTGTCCTCTTGTCGCTCTCTTGCTCTTTGGCTCTGGGGTCCCGCCCACTTCCCGGTCGCCACACTTCCTGCCTCCTCTGCAGCACCGGTGCAGGTAACGTAGCAGTGGCTGCCTCTGTGTGCTAACCCATGGCTTCTCCTCATGGCTAATCTTTCGTTTGTAGACCCGCACCGTTCCCGCTTCAGCATTGGGTGCTGTCTGGTGTCGTTTGGCCACCGTCGCTCCCGAGCTTCAAAGCTTACCTCCTCTCTGCTCTCCCTGACTGATCTGGTGCCTGGGTAGGGACGCTCTGGGTGTGTGCTACGGCAACAGTGCTGCAGCACTGTGCTGTCGGCTGCAGCAGCACAGGGGACGTCCTCACACTGATCTTCAGGGCTGCTTCAGGCGCTGCTAACTAATGCTAAGCAGGGAGCGCATTCTCTTCTCCTCCACACGTGATCTGGTGCGCTGATCAGGACCTCTTGGTCGCATAAAGCGATAGAAACGCTGCTGCTTTGCTGAGAAATGCTTCATTGACATGATTTATTTGGAACTGCCTTACTGAGCCCTGTTTGACAGGCTTTGCTTTACGGGGATCTGGTTTCGTTTTGTTAAGACTTAACTTGTTACTTTAATTGATTTATTGTTGTGTTTCGCTGTACTCGGATTATTCCAAGTTTATTTTGTTTCCATCCTCTTGAGGTTTCTTTGTTTCATTTTGTCTATTCTGTTGTTTTGTTTAGTTTTCCTTTCTTTTTTCCTTTTTTTTTTTATCACTGCGCCTGGTTAAGCTACCCTGTGGCCGCTTAACACGGGAATAGGCCAGTGTGGTGGTTCCTGGTGCCTGTGTAAGGATTCTGTGGGCCAAAAGCTGGTTTTATGTTGTGTGTTAGGGGCAGGATTGACACCCTTTAATTTCATTATTTTCTCTTATTTTGATTTAAACACTGTTAGAGGGGAATTTCGTTTATTTTCTTTTGTTTGGTATGTGTTCAGTTTTGTTTGATTGAAAACAGTGAGTGTTAAAATTCTTAAGTTGGGTTATACTTTAGAATTGTGCAATATTCAATTTTGGTAAATTGTTTTATTGATTAACTGTTTTCTTTGCAAGTGTAAATTTCGATAATTAGTTTCTATTCCTTTATTTCTCGTGTTTTTCTTAAGTAGCTTGGGATTATTTATGCTTTGGTTTTTGTTGTGTCAATCCCGCTAATTCTTCCCTCTCCTTTCAGGGCTGAAGCTCACAGTGGTGGTCCTGGTTCCCTGGTGGTGGTTATCCTTCCCTGTGTGCTGTGAAACCTGCGGGTTTTGATTTTCATTTTTTTGGTTCTTTTCTTCACCATTGTGTGTGCGTGTGTATCACAATCCCGGGTGCTCTTCCTTGGGGGGTCTCCCTCCCCCTTGTGGTCCCGGACATTTCCCACTGGTAAGCCTCAGCCCTGTTAGGCTCCCTTCCTTTCCCTTCCTGAGTGAATGGTGTTTTTAAAGAAAAATAACGATTTTATTATTGAGGATTAAAAATAAAGAAAATTTTTGTATTGGAACCACGTTTCTTGCTCCATCTGTGAAAACGAACCTGTGAGTCCTTCAGAGGGTCTATCTAACTTCTCTGGGTGAAATTCCCAGAGTGGCGTTGCCTGGCTTTAGGTCATTAAAAATTAAAAAGTTATTGCCTCACCTTTTGGGTGGATGTGTGGTTAACTAAAAACAAATAAAACAAACCTCACTACCCGCTGCTCCGCCACACTTGTTGTCACTGATTGAACAAGCTGCTGGAACCTTCCACAGACGTTGTCATGTTAGCTTCACCCGGCTGCTGCAGATGTGACTGAACATCCCTGATGAGGATCTCTGTTCCTCCACATCCCAAAGGAGCCCTACCGGACTGAGATCTGCCCCCCATGCCCCTTTCAGAGTCCCTCAAATCCCTGCCCTGTGAGTGGCTGATCAGACATTTAAGCAGAGGTGGAGAGAGTACTAAAAATTCGTCCTCAAGTACAAGTACCGTTGCATGCTCAAATTGTTCTCAGTTACAGGTATAAGTACTAGTGTTAAAAAAATACCTGAGTAAAAGTAGAAACTACTCTAGTCAAGGGATGTTTTGTTGTGTTGTCAATAGCAGATATGAAACTGATCTGATGAGTTGCTGCTGATTGACTGATTAAAAGATGGAATGATTGATTGATGGATACAGAGGGAGACATTCATTGCCACATGTAACTTATTCCCACTCGCAGGCTTAGTAACAGCTCATTCATCACTTCAGAAAATAATGGAGCACTCACACTCAGAAAAAAAATTGTTGCATGAACATGACTATCAAGCCACCTATGCTCCATCAAAACAAACCATGTTAAGTCAATTAATGTTGACTGTGTTGTCTCAACGTGATTAAATTGCTTTCCTCTCGCAAGACCTAACTTAAACCAACTAATTGTAAAGATGTTGTGTAAACAAAGAAATAACTTAGGGCACATTCACATTAGGCCCACTTGTTTCAAACCGCGCTGCAGCACGGTTCACCCCCCTCCCCCTCCCCCCGCTGGCTTACATTCACACTTTCAGCATCAAACCATGCCCGGGCCCACTTGAGTATTTACTCCGTTCGAAACATCAGGGGGCAATATGTACATAACTGGTAACCAAAACCTGCTACGGAGGATAACGAAGAAGAGGCTACCATGGTAACCATTTTCAAACAACCAATGTTTACGTATTGCTCTCTCTTCTCTTCTTCATTTTCCTTCGAATGTGGTTTTTTTTTTGTCGTGTTTGAGACGGCATCAGCTGGACCCTCTTCAATCACTGGTGGACAGGAGGAGAGAGAAGTGGAGCTGTCTGCAGCGGTGCCTTTCATCCATTACGCGCACGCAGAGGGACAGAGGTGAAACTGTTGCTGTATCAGCCAATAATGGCATGATCTCACACCCATCACTGATAAAACAACAGTTTGCTACTGTATGAAAATGGCGTGATTATGTGTTATTTTTAAAGGCATTATTGAACTGTCTCGAGTGGGCCAGTGGAGCGCGCAGTCAGCTGACCCTTTCAGTTGCACTTTGAGCCTGCGTTTGTTGTTTGTTGTCTGGTCTCTGGGGCTCTTTCTAATTGTCTGTTGTCATCCTCAGTGAGAATGAATGTTGTAATCATCCAGATAAATATCAAACATGTTTGAAAATTATCGGGGCGGCTCTGACGAGTCTGTGAGACGATCGTGGGGCTAAAGATTCATCTGTCAACAGCTCACACTAGAAGATAATCTTGCCCGAACGTCGGGGCTGATTTTAGTCCCTGACCAGATTTCTTCCCCGAATCTGGGTTAAATCGAGCAAATTGATTTTATCAGTGATGGGTGTGAGATCATGCCATTATTGGCTGATACAGCAACAGTTTCACCTCTGTCCCTCTGCGTGCGCGTAATGGATGAAAGGCACCGCTGCAGACAGCTCTGCTTCTCTCTCCTCCTGTCCCACCAGTGGGCTAAAAACCTCAGATCCAACAACTGAGCACATGTGGTCCATCACTCTCTCTGGTCGAATAATCTTGTTGAAATCCTCTAGCGCAGTATTTTCAAATCTTGTTGTTATGCTGCGGCCACACCAAACGCGAACACGCGAATTTACTCGCGCGAATGGCCTGTCACTCGCCGCGTGAACGCCCGAGTCTCGCCGCTGGACTATTTTGACAAGCTGAGGCGCGAACACGCGAATGCGCGGTACTGCGCATGCGGAGTAGAGAGCTCGTTCATTTAAAGACCGAAAGCCCAAAAGAGCATCTGAAAAACCATGAGCTGTGGTTTCCAAAGCATGACAGGAGAGTGTGTGAAAGCTTTAGAGATCACAATCAATGCCTGCTGCCTCTCCCTGGTAATCCACCAGCCCTGCTTGGCTGTTCCCTGCGATCTCATCCCCGATCCCCCGAACCTCCGACCCCCCGTAGCCTACCCCCGACTACCCGAACCCCCGACCCATGTTCCCGGAGGTCTCCCTGGGGATAATGAAGGGGTGGAGGAAAGAGAGGAGCACAGAGAACTTCCATCTTTTCCCTCGCTCTGCCCCTGCCCCACTCTTTCCTCCTCTCTATCAGGCTCAAACTCGCCGCGCCAAACGCGCGAATCGCGCCGCGAGAGGCGAATCGGAGGCTAAACGCGTCTTTGCATAGACTTTGTATGTAATCGCGCCGCAAATTCGCGTTTGGTGTGGCCGCACCATTAGAGTGTGCTTAAGATTTAAGAGAAGATGATCTGTGGAGATTCTCCTTATGTGTGAGATACAGCCCGATTTCAGAATCTTATAAGATTTTTTAAATCCTGTAGTGTGAGCCAGGCTTAAATGACAGGAAGAATTGGAGCGAAATTCTGTCTACGGGCCGGATCAGCGCTGTCCGGATCAAATGGCGGTGGGGATGTAGACAATGTCGGTGGGGAAAGTGGTTCCGACTCCTGTAGCCTACGTTTGGCTGACTTGTTGGTTTATGGCCAGTTATATTATCAACAGCATCATACCAAATAAACTTCTCCTTTTCATCTCTTGAGCTCCCGGACTTACGTAGCGTATCCCGCGCTCTGTGATACTGTGTATTTATTTTTTTACCTTATCACGGTGGTCCTATATCCATAGGAAAATAATTTTTGAGGAATTAAGCCAAAAATTTCTGAATTTTTGTGTGTACAGTCCAATTGTCTTTGTATATCCTCATCAGCCCCAATTTCGAGTAAGACCTTTGTTTCATCCCCGCTCCAAATTTTAAAGCGCAGTCATTCAGCCGTGACGTCACAGAGCAGCGGCAACTTTCTGTCCCGTATCTCGGCGCGCTTGCATTCACATCTCAACCGAACCGTGACGGAGTCCTCTTCAATCGTGCTAGAGACCACCTCCCCAAGTGGGCTCGGGCCCAGTGCCCGGGCGCGGTTTGTTTGTATTCACACCACCAAAACGAACCGGACTTTGGGCTCAAGTGCACCCGGATCCGGAACGGGGCCCCTAGTGGGAAAACACCCTTTGTGAGTGAACAAAGAGATAACTTGTTGAATTAATGTAATCAAATTGTGGAAATAATTTTTAACCTAATTAAATTGCTTTCATGTAGCAAGACTCCAATCTGTTAACCCAACTGTGACAAAGTGGGTGAGCCCTTTCAGTTTCAGAGATATCATACAACAAATGAATCTTTTTAGTTATTTGTTTGCTGTAATTTACTTTTGCTTTTGTAACACTGGCTGCACTCTCTATCCTGGGTTTGTTTGTGTTAGCATTATGTTAGATCACATCAGAGCACAAAGTATGTTAAAGCATACACTCAGTCTTCAGTTGTAGTTATTTTTATTTAAATCTTCTGCTCATATTATTTCAAAAACTTTCCTTTGTCCAAACTTACCCTTTGTTCGTTCTGTTTAGTTGCCATGCGGTGCCCAACAGTGTAAAGGGAGTTGTTTTATAGGAGTGGTGATGTCATTACTGACATCGCCGGCCATACCACCTGTGTGAGGGGATTTGCTGCTGGATGGAATTTTTGTTTTCTTTATTTCTATTGTTTTGGGGGAATATTTTTTTCCTTCAGAAGGTTATTTAGTTCTTAAAAAATTAAGGCTAATTATGAAGTTGATTTTCATTGTTTTGGGTAAAAGAGTAATGACTGTTTTTTGGGCTGTGCTCTCAGCTGCTCACCTGTGGCCAATTAGGAGAATTAGGAGACCATAAAGGCTGGCAGTAGTGTGCTTTGTGGAGGGGGAAGTGGAGGCCGTGCTGTCGCTAACATGTGCCTTCATTTGACTTGGCTATGAGTTAATTTGCCTTAATTTCTGTTGCATTTTTTTAAATTAATTTGACAAGTATTGTTTTTTCACTGTGACTAAATACACACTTTTGGAAAAAAGACATGTGCAGTGTTGCCTTCCTGCCACCTTCTTTATCACTCGAGCCAGACTACACTACACCAATTAATTGTAAATATGTTGTGTGAACATTTAGTGTTGGCATTAGTATTACTTATTTGCAATGTGTGGGTTCAACTTAATTTGAATGGTTGTTTCGACATATCCACTTGGGTGAGACATTTGAATCATGAGTGAGGAGGTTAAACAGCGGATATAAGACCTTGCTTTACACTGAGCTATGTTGTATGTTGCTTCAGACAAAAGCAAAGTAGGCTGTCTGAGCTCCACTGCATGGACCGGGTGTGTAACCCTTCAGTTTAAAATTGGCAAACAAAGCACAGCCCATCAACACATTTTGTTTTATTGACTTAACACAAACTTTTAAAATCACTGGGCCATATGACCGCAGGTCCACGCCCGTGGTAGTCCAGCACAAACAGCCTGTCCACGCCTGTTGAGCACAGACAAACAGCCAATTTGTGCCTATCGAGCACAGACCACAGGTCCATGCCAGTCAAGCACAGACAGCCAATCAAGAACAGACAGGCAGTGCGCGCCCAACAAGCACAAACAGGCACAAAGTAAAACAGGTGGCAAGTAAAAAGGTTGGAGTCCAACAGCTAGGAGTTCACTGTCTGAGGAACATAGACGCTCCTGGATCATTATCTGAGAAGGCACCACCGGTTGTTCACCAGAACAGCCCACCTCCTTTCCTCTGACCGCTCCCCGTGCAGTCTCTGTTGGCTCGAACAGTCTGAAAGCCCATGATGGAAACATTGTCGTCTGCAGTGTCCTTGTGCAGCCATGTCTCTGTAAAACACAATAAACTACACTCCTAGTACTCCATCTGACTTCTAGCTAGCGACTCTAGCTCATCCATCTTGTTAGCCAGTGACCTCACGTTGCCCATGGTGATGGAGGAGTTACATGGCTTAAATCTTTTTCTCTCCATAAGCCTACGTTTTCTCAGTCTGGCTTTCATCCCCTGCTTATTTCCTCCCCTGCAACCTCTGTGTGTCCTCCTCCACATCTCTTCGAGGATATCAGCAGAGCTGGTCTCCATGCCGGCCGGCTTCAGTGCTGATCCCTCAGGTAAACAGTGCTGCCAAGCTGTTGCTGCCTATTCAGGTTGCTATGCATGGCAGAGCGAAAGAGGCAGTATCACCATGTAAAAACAGGACCGAAACTCGTTCCACCAGCAATTTAAAAAAGAAACACTGCCCAAATAACTCCCCGTGAAAGTATATAGCTATAGCAAATCAGTAAAAAAGAAGACAAGAATGTGAAAAAAGTTTAAGACAAGCATGAGCTACTGTAACAGGCTGCATGCAGGTTGGCCCATGCACACAGAATCAGAATGTTTAAAAAGCAATAAAAAAAAGAAAAAATGATTAACCTTAGTGATTAAGAATAATTACATTCATTCATTCATTCATTAATAGCTATAAATTTATTATTAACTATTAATGTTATTTGTTAATTAATTACAATTAAGTAATTATTAAGAATGGTTAACATTTATTACTGCTAAAAGAATGTTTAACCATTAAACAATCAAGTTGCAACAAGCTACATGGTTGACTAATGCTGGTTAAACAAACACCCATGTTGATTTTTTGGAGTCCAGGCTAAATGATTATCTGTAGGCTTTGTCTTTTTTTCTCCCTCTCTACATGAATAAGTCGCTCATCAAGTATCAACTCGAGTATCAACCGTGTTGCGGTGGCATTTTACCTTCAGGCACCTGAGCTTGCGGTGGCAGAGTTTTGGTTTCCCTACATCACTGGTATGGCTGGACAGCCTTATTGGCTCCAATATGCCAAAATTCATCTTAATTACAGTAACTTGAGTATTTGTTATTTGTTACTTCCATCTCTGCATTTGAGTGAAGTAACACGTGAGCAGGTGGCGAGTTTTTTTTCCCAAGGATGAAATTGGGAAATCCACGCCCCCAACCCATGTGATTGGTTCCTGCAAAGTCTGTCACTTCCACACACTTCTACCTCGAATGCTTGAATGGTCTTTGAATTTTCACTGCAATTACATCCCCACTCCCATCACGCTGTGCTGAAAGTGTTTAGTTCTTGAATTGAAATGTAACATGTGGTAATTCTATAGTAGTGTGAAATTTAAAGTGTTATTAAACTTTGACGCTTTTTTAGTTTGATGCTTTTACTTTTCATTAAAAAAATCAGCTTGGTTAATCATTTCTTTTTTTCTGTTAAACTCTGAAGCACTTTGAGCTGCATTTCATCTCATTAACAGTGTTCTACAAACAGGCCTAGTTTGATTAGAAATATGTTCACTTCATCATCACCATTATCTAGATAACTAGGTAATAATGCATAGATCTTCAGTTAACAGGATACAACAGGGCTTCCTTGAAGTTGGACCAACACTCCATCAGTCAGAACCATATTTAGCCGAAACGTTTTGAAGGAAAACCGCATTAGCTTTGGAAGGTAGAAATAGAAATAGAAATAGAAAATACTTTATTTATCCCCGAGGGGAAATTCAGGAATACCGCAGCATTTAAGAAAACAAAAGTAAGAAAGAGTATAGAAAGTGCAAAAATGTCCATAAGAAATTAGATGACGACAACCCGTCCACCACTAGTAGGTAGGGGCGCATTTCCACTAGATGCAAAATATCATACAGATGATGCTGTTACAGACCGTAATTTAAGTACAGAATATTTTACTTTAACATAATTTCTAACCTCCAAAGCGGACATTTTGAGTCTTCGCCTCCTGGCCGCTTGCAATGCTGACAAAAGATAGCCATTGCAACAGGAACATATTCAAACTAGAAAAGCAATTTCTGAAGAAATTGCACTGTGAATGCAGAATGCTGAAGCAGCTGAACTGCTAATGCAACAAAAGCTGAACCTGAATGACTGAAGATATGTCTGGAAATGGTTGAAAAAGTCTTGAAAAGCTTGCGCTCAACTGCTAATGCAGAATGCTGAACATGAATGACTGAAGGTTTGTCTGAAAATGGCTGAATGAAGTCTTAAAATGCTTGTGCTGAACTGCTAAAGCAGAATTCTGAACAAGAATGACTAAAGTTATGTCTGAAATCATTTGAATTAAGAGTTGAAAAGCTTGTGCTCAACTGCTAATGCAGAATGCTAAACATGAATGACTGTAGGTATGTCTGAAAATGGCTGAATGAAGTCGTAAAAAGCTAGTGCTGAACTGCTTAAGCAGAATACTGAACATGAGTGACTGAAGTTATGTCTGAAAATATTTAAATTAAGTCTTGAAAAGCTTGTGCTCAACTGCTAATGCAGAATGCTAAACATGAATGACAGAATTTATGTCTGAAAATGGTTGAAATAATTCATGAAAAGCTGGCACTCAACTGCTAATGCAGAATGCTAAATTAACCTGCCATGAACTCTTGGATGAAAGGAAATTAATGGATGAATCAGTTAAATGGATAAATGAATTTAAAGTTGAAATGGCTGCATCGTTTCAAAATTTGAAACAATGAATTAAATTTTAAAGAACATTTATGGAAGAAATGACCTGACTGAGGGAAAATGCAAGTCAAATATTTGACTGAGCAAATATGCGTGTGTCTTCTTGTTCTGATTTTATATATCATTCTGATCGGTAAATGTAAACCACCTGCGAGGCGCCTCATTTCCCTCGGAGACCGATGGTGGTGCATGTAATGCACTCAATGCCAAATCAGCAGGAATACACAGAAGAAGAAGAGATGCTGCAGGAACCAATAACATGGGTTGGGGGCGTGGATTTCCCGATGTCATCCTAGGGAAAACAATCTTGCGAGCAGGTGAGCAGTCAGACAATCAGAAGAGTCGCCCCCTGCTGGACTTTAGAGGGAACAGATGGAACAGTCTCTCCTGATTAGCAGGCTCTCTGGCTGTTTCCCAAAGCCCAGGTACCTTGCCTTGCCTTGGTCTGATGTGGGCGTGGGGAGGGCGTGGGCAGGCATCCACATCATCAGATGCTGCCTAAGTGCCGTTCCAATGTTCATGTCCTCTGGAGGCATATGTCCTCCATTTGGTTAGCATGTGGCTAATTGACCAAGGATACACTGGCGTATCCTTCGCTGCCTTGCCATGGCTATAAATACCCAACATGCAATGCGTGAATCTACGAAAAAGGAAAAAATAGAAGGAAAAAACACACCAGAGAGATGCTCCAACGGAGGCACACAATAAATTCTAATTCAAATGTAAGCAACAAAATACACCTCTGAAAATAACAACTTATACCCTGTCCAATACTTGACTCTTTTGTGTGTCACTCATGTAACTATAATGACTGAGAAGCTGCACCTTCAGAGTGTCAATGATGTGACAATAAAAAAGCAAAAAGCGTACAAGTGGCAAGCCATGACAATATTTGTAGCTGCTTGAGCTCCTCCCACGTTTGTATTTAACTTTCCAAGCACTGTCCACAGTGCAACACATGTGAAAAAATGTAACTCCAATTACATATACATTTGTGACAGGAATCTGATGGTAAAATATGCCTTTGTAGGCTGTTCCATTAGCATCTCCTTTTGAGCAGAGGCAGGACACTTGCCTTGAATTGGAAGGAAGTGGCTTCGGAGGCACTGCCTTCCAAGGCAAGGTACCTGGGCTTTGGGAAACAGCCACAGTCTCTCAGGTGCTGATCAAATAACTTCCATGCTGATTTCTTTCCCACTGAACCTGAATGCAGCATCTTCCAGTGACGTCACCTGGGAGTGAGGGAGGGGGTTCGGTCGTTAGAGAGTGTGTGAATCATATCGAGCGTGTGTATGTGTGTGTACCGCGATCAGCAGCAACTCTGCCCGGTCTGTACGTGGGGATTTACGGATCCGGACTGAGCTTCTGGGGACTCTAGGGATCACAGAGTCCAGGATCAGAGTGCGTGCTGCAGCCTGTGGAGTCTCTGTATTCTCTGTAACAGCACCAGCAGCACTGGCTCCAGTAGCACCAGGGATACCAACGGAACCAGCGGCACCAGCGGAACCAGTGGCACCAGGGGCAGCCAGAGTGAGTATGAGCCACAGTCTGAGCCTCATGATCAACTCTGATGTTAGAGCTGCAGGTTTCATGAGTCCCCACCTGACGACACACACACACACACACACACACACGCGCGCGCGAGCGCGCGCACTCATGTTTCTGCTCATGCTGACATCACATCTGAAGCTTTGATGCGACACACACACACACACAATTCCTCTCATGATGGCCATCACTTCATGCGCACACACGCTTTACCCCGCGCTGTCACGCACGCGCAGCCCGTGTGTGATCCTCTCAGTTGATGAGTCCAGGAGGAGCAGCTGGTGCAAAGAGAGAAAGCGTTTGTCTCCATGTCATCGTGTTTGTGTGTGTGTGTGTGTGTGTGTGTGTGTGTGTGTGTGTGTGTGTGTGTGTGTGTGTGTGTGAGTGTGTGAGTGTGTGTCTGTGTGTGTGTGTCTGTGTCTGTGTGTGTTTCTGTGTGTGTCTGTGTGTGTGTCTGTCTGTGTGTGTCTATGTGTGTCTGTGTGTGTGTGTCTGTGTGTGTGTCTGTATTTGTGTGTGTGTGTGTGTGTGTGTGTGTGTGTGTGTGTGTGTGTGTGTGTGTCTGTGTGTGTGTCTGTGTCTGTGTGTGTGTCTGTGTGTGTGTGTGTGTGTGTGTGTCTGTGTATGTGTGTGTGTGTGTGTGTGTGTGTGTGTGTGTGTGTGTGAGTAGATTTATAGATCGTAAAGCAGGTCTGGTCTCTCTCTCTCTGTTACTCTCAGCTCTAGGGATTGATTCAGTGTCACAGTTAATAATAATTATAATAGCAACAACAATAATAATAATTATTAATAATAATGATAATTATACATTTTATTTAAAAGCACCTTTCAAAACAAAAGGAGTATGAGGTGGAGACGCTGGGAGAGTATACAGTGTATCACCAAAGGTTCTGCTATTTGGTGATGACAAACCAGGAGTGCAGGTGGATCAAAAGTATTCTGAATGGATAAGCCAGTTGTGTAACTGTCTCTTCATTTTGTACTCCTATTAATGACTAAGGAACAGATTAAATCTGTCCCAGGAGCTGGCCCACACGGTGACGCGCTTCGTGTCCTCCGATGTGCCCAGCTGTCCATGCTCCTGCTGCATGGACAGCGGCTCTGACCGTCTCTGCTACCGGGTCTTTCCAGGACACTGTTTCCGCGGTGCTGGGGATCACTCAGACAAATCAGACGCTGCGCCTCGGCTGCAGGGCATTTAAAGGCCAGGAGAGGCGCTCATTTGATTGGTGAAAACCCACTCATGGCTTTTCTCCTCCCTCTCTGCCATTTGTGTGGAAGCGCTCCTCTGCGCCTTGACTGCGCCTCTCTTGGCACTGCAGGAAACTTGCAAAGTGCACCAATCACACCCTGTCTGCGCAGTGAAGGCCGGCACCTGGTCTACGAAAATTACAGCCCAAGATGTTTATTTTTTTAATTAGCTTTTAATGATTTGAAATCAGCATTTTCCAAACAAAAATGTATATTTATTTAAAAAACAAATCAACTTTTTACACCAAAAGCTGGCTGGATTCCAGTGTATTCTGTTTTATCTCTTGGACATGTTTGCCCTGCTCTCTGTAACATATTTTCTGTGGAATGGGTATATTAAAATTAATATAAGCTGAAAACAAAGCATGCGTCACTGGAGGTCCTCGAGTAGACGCATTATTGTGATGCAACTGGCCAGCTGATGAGCCAGGGGCTAATCAAAAAAGAAAAAGTGCTGGGCACGCTCTCTGCTGTGGATAAAATCAATAAACTGGCTTTGTTCAGATGATTTGACGGGCCGAAATAGTGCTGAATTATCTCAAAAATATATATTGTGGTCACCTCGGTGTAGAAGGACAGGGATGTGGTCTACAAAGTGTTAATAATAAAAACACACACTAGTTTTTGAATGGGGTTTGGCACGCTGCCGAACGTCACAAAGCGCATTTGCGGGTACGTGCATCAGCTGATCAAACAGCTGTTCACTGTAACACACATATTTCTCTGTCTGTCCATCTTTGACTGCCTACAAAAGGAAAACGCTTACGCCTGTCCTGTACCCACACACATGCGCGCGCACTAACAAGGCGGATGGGAGGGGTTGAAGGAGTAGAGGGGTGCGACCCAGTGATCTGCTGACGTGCCTCTGCAGAGCTATAGAGATCTCTATACTTCTTATCTCTCTTATTCTTACTATCTCTATAGCTCTGTGCCTCTGTTTTCAATTGTATTTTTTTACACTAACAGCTGTCAAATGCAGAAGATGCAGACTCAAACTAGAAAAGCAATTTCTGAAGAAATTGCGCTGTGAATGCAGAATGCTGAAGCAGCTTGCGCTGAACTGCTAATGCAACGAAAGCTGAACCTGAATGACTGAAGATATGTCTGAAAATGGTTGAAAAAGTCTTGAAAAGCTTGCGCTCAACTGCTAATGCAGAATGCTGAACATGAATGACTGAAGGTTTGTCTGAAAATGGCTGAATGAAGTCTTAAAATGCTTGCGCTGAACTGTTAAAGCAAAATTCTGAAGAAGAATGGCTTAAGTTATGTCTGAAATCATTTGAATTAAGTCTTGAAAAGCTTGTGCTCAACTGCAAAAGCAGAATGCTAAACGTGAATGACTGAATTTATGTCTGAAAATGGTTGAAATAATTCATGAAAAGCTGGCACTCAACTGCTAATGCAGAATGCTAAATTAACCTGCCATGAACTCTTGGATGAAAGGAAATTAATGGATGAATCAATTAAATGGATAAATGAATTTAAAGTTGAAATGGCTGCATCTTTTCAAAATTTGAAGCAATGAATTAAATTTTAAAGAACATTTATGGAAGAAATGACCTGACTGAGGGAAAATGCAAGTCTCATCACTGAAACGCTGTTAAAATGAAATTCTGTGTGTCCTGTGTGTAAGTTTTTAATCATGTAAGCCTTTTAGCTGAGGCTCATCTGAAGCCAGATGTTGCCATGGTGATCATTGTTTACCAACTGCCATCAGAGAGCTGGTGGAGTCTGTTGATTCCCAACACATTTCCACTGAAATCAGGGTGTCAAACTGCCTACAACTGTGACAAAACCAAAGGGCCGATAAGAAAAATGATCACACCGTAGGAATCCTGAGACCTTGAGGAAGCTGTCATAGCCCCCTTGTCCCCACTGAAACACACGTTTTGAAGTTTGAACGGTGAAAATCGGTTGAAGTTTGCAGAAGTTTTAGCGGTCCAAAAAAGCGGGCGGAAGAAGAAGAAGAAGAAGAAGAAGAAGAAGAAGAAGAAGAAGAAGGAATTTTTTTGACACAGAAGAACATATGCTTTGAATGCATTACTGCATTCACAGCAACTAGACAATTTCCGCGGAAATCGTGAGAGGGGCTCGGGCAGCGGCCGGGCTTTTTGCATTCATTAAATAGTTTAGAAACACCGATGTGACCAGACCTTGTTTTGTACTGACTTCTGATCGAATAGGTGTCAAATTATCCCATGAACAATGAAGCGCGCTTCGCGCGCATACATTCATATCTTGAAAATGTTCAGAAACACAGATGTCACCAGATCTTGTTTTAGACTGACATAGCGAAACACTTCTTAACATTTCTTGTTTCTTATTCAACAGGTGTCAAATGACCTCATGCACAATGAAGCGCGCTTCGCGCGCACACTTTCATATCTTTACTGTTATAGCCCCAAAACATTATGTTACAAATATACACCTACATATCACAAGACATGGGAGAGTGGCTGATTACAAATCCTTAACCCCAAATAAGCTCTTAAGAACTTGTTAAAGTACTTGTGTGTGTGTGTGTGTGTGTGTGTGTGTGTGTGTGTGTGTGTGTGTGTGTGTGTGTGTGTGTGAGGGAGAGAGGGAGAGAGAGGTAGAGAAAGAGCAAGGGTGGGAGAGAGAAAGAGATTATTGAAAGGAAAGAGGGTTTATGTGTGTGTGTGTGTGTGTGTGTGTGTGTGTGTGTGTGTGTGTGTGTGTGTGTGTCTACACACTTTCATATCTATTCTGTTCTAGCCCCAAAGCAATACGTCACAAACATAGACTGCCTAGTGGACAGCGTGGCTCTGCCATTTACCATTGTACAGTTCTGAAGCCAAAACACCTCTGTCACAGGTGCAGCCATTGGCAGCAGTTGTGCAGCCAGAGTCTGCGCAGTACAGACTGTGAGGGATTCTGGGAGAATCTGAGCGGCGCTAGGGACCAAAACTAATAACTTCATTTTTCTTTTGGGAGTCTAATTACTTCTAAGCTCTACGTCCTGACACATTTTACAATCCCAGAAGAAAAATACACAAGAACGGCAGCTGTCAATTATCATGGGGGCTTATGTGTGTGTGTGTGCCCCTCTCCTGCATAGCTTGCTATGCAGGAGAGGGGCTCGTTCGAAGCCCGAGCCCCTAAAAAGGCGAAACGGGAGAGCATTAGGCCCTCTCCTGCATAGCTTGCTATGTAGGAGAGGGGCTCGTTCGTAGCCCGAGCCCCTAATAAATTTTTTTGACACAGAAGAACATATGCTGTGAATGCAGTAATGCATTCACAGCAATAAATTTTTTTGACACAGAAGAACATATGCTGTGAATGCATTACTGCATTCACAGCAAATAATTTATCCCCTATCACTTTGGCGCCCCCTCTAGCTTGGTGCCCATACGCATTGCATATAGTGCATACCCACTTTTTGCGGCACTGGTTGTGATACTGTATTAGCCATTCGCAAAAAAGGCAAAAAGACTGCCTGGCAAACCTGGGGCATTTGTCCTGAGGCCTCCCCCATCCTCAGCAAATTAAGTCATTACCCTCCTCTAGTGACTGATGGTGACCTTGAGACCCTGGAGAAGTTTGTGGCCCTGATGAATGATAGATCAAGTACAGCTCTTAGTGTAGATGAGGCTGGACCTGATGTGTTTGCCCGAAAGCAGAGATAAGAAGCCATTCCTCCAACAAGAGCAGCTCTGCTTCAACACACTAAACCTGTTGCATAACAGGCAGGCTGCATACGGGGTCAGGCAACCAAGCGTCAACCAAAATCAGAGAGTCCTGCTGACTGGGGATGGGAAAAGGTTGGTGAACAATGGTGGGTCTTCTGGACAGTGAGTTAATAAAGTCAGCACCTCTATTTTTCATTTGTGAGGTTTTTCCTACTCTGCAGGAAAACACCTAGTTGCTCAGAGCTGTTGTTGCTTTAAGAGCTGACCATAATGCCATTCACAGCATTAGTTGCTAAATCATATTTTTGGTGTTCTGTTAATTCAGCACTACAGCTGTGCTACTTTACTCCTCTTTCTTTTTTTTCCCCCTTCCCCTTTGGATTCACAAAGTTACTGTTTTATTTCTATATGTGAGAAAAAAACAAAAACAAAACCAAAAAAAACGTCTTTGAAAATAAAACCAAACCAAAAACAAATCAAATGAAACTGAAAGGAAAACAAACAAACAAACAAAAAGCCTCCCTTGTGGCTGTTACCTTGTCATGGTAAGGGAGCTTGTGTACTCTGATGAACCCTGTGAGCTATGCTGTTAGGAGGCACTCCTGGCAGGTTTTACCAAATCAGACAGGTCAAAGGGAAAGAGTTAGACACAACACCATCAAATTAACACTCTTGGCCTACAGTTTTGAAATTTCAAGTGGCTATAAATGGTTTCTGGTCAAGTGACCTCACAAACACTTCTAATACCAATTTTCTACTAAGATGGAGGTCGTCTTAATAAATGATCATCGTTGGTTTTCAAGTGTCTGATGCCTTTATTTAAATGAGTGGCCAATAGAGAGGATCTGTGCCAGCTTTTAAGCTTGCATCACCATTTCAACTATTGAAAAATGGGTGTACAATAGAAATGGCGGCTATCTGAAAAAACAGGCTGCCATCTTGAATTTCTGCTTGTCTAAAGTTATATCACAAAAGATTGTCCCTTAGAGAGTATTTGTGCCAAATGTCATGCTTGCATCACCATTTCAACTATTGAAATAATAAGTGTTTGATAGAAATGGCTGCCATCTTGAATTTTCAGGTGTCTAACATTTTATTTCAAAAGAGTGGCTTTCAGGGAATATCCGTGCCAAATTTCGTGCTGGCGTCACCATTTGAACGATTCGCCTGAAATTTGCAATTATGTGCTGCACTAAAACACAAGAAACACAAGACAAGAATAACTAATATCAACCAAGAAACTCAAATCCAAAACCCAGGAAAAACACAAACACAACTGAAAACTCAAACCATGACAGTTTCAGCTTCATCCCTCTGAAGGAGGAGGATCTCTCTCTGATCCGAACACAAAGTCACTGCTCAGGTGGTCTTCACCTCACCAGGGAGGCGTCCAGGAGGCATCCTCATCAGATGCCCGAGCCACCTCATCTGGCTCCTCTCAATGCGGAGGAGCAGCGGCTCTACTCCGAGCTCCTCTCGGATAGCCGAGCTTCTCACCCTATCTCTAAGGGAGAGCCCTGCCACCCTACAGAGGAAGCTCATTTCGGCCGCTTGTATCTGCGATCTTGTTCTTTCGGTCACTACCCAAAGCTCATGACCATAGGTGAGGGTGGGAACGAAGATCGACCGGTAAACAGACAGCTTTGCCTTCCGGCTCAGCTCCCTCTTCACCACGACAGACCTGTGCAGAGTCCGCATTACTGCGGATGCCGCACCGATCCGCCTGCCGATCTCTCGCTCCATCCTTCCCTCACTCGTGAACAAGACCCCGAGATACTTAAACTCCTCCACTTGGGGCAGGATCTCATCCCCGACCCGGAGAGGGCACTCCACCCTTTTCCGGCTGAGGACCATGGACTCGGATTTGGAGGTGCTGATTCTCATCCCAGCCGCTTCACACCGGGCTGCGAACCGATCCAGAGAGAGTTGAAGGTCACGGCCTGATGAAGCCAACAGGACCACATCATCTGCAAAAAGCAGTGATCCAATCCTGAGGTCACCAAACCGGACCCCCTCGACACCCTGGCTGCGCCTAGAAATTCTATCCATAAAAGTTATGAACAGAATCGGTGACAAAGGGCAGCCTTGGCGGAGTCCAACCCTCACCAAAAACGAGTCCGACTTACAGCCAGCAATGCTGACCAAGCTCTGGCACTGGTCGTACAGGGAACTGACAGCTCGTAACAAACAGCCTGACACCCCATACTCCCGAAGAACCCCCCACAGGACTCCCCGAGGGACACGGTCGAATGCCTTCTCCAAGTCCACAAAACACATGTGGACAGGTTGGGCAAACTCCCCTCCCCCTCGAGGACCCTGCTGAGGGTATAGAACTGGTCCATTTTTAAAAAATGGACGCTATTTCCATTGAACGCTCATTGTTTTGACAGTTGAAATGGTGATGCAAGCATGAAATTTGGCACAAGTTTTCTCTAAGGGACAGTTTTTTGAAACAAAAGGTTAGACACAACAAAATTCAAGGTGGCAGCCATTTTTAAAGATGGCCGCCATTTTGTTGAACGCTTGTTATTTTAATATATTTCTATTGGTGATGCGAGCATGAATTTTTGTACATACACTCTCTAATACTCATGAAAAATTAATTTAGACACCCCAAAATACAAATTGGTGACCATTTTTCACGGTGGGGGCCATTTTATTCAAGATGGCTACCATTTCAGTTGAACGCTCAATATTCCAACTCAAACTCAAACAGTGATGCAAATGTAAAATTTGGCACAACTACTCTTTAAGGGCCACAAAAACTATGTTGGACATACAAAAATTGAAGATTGCCGCCATTTTTTAAGATGGCCACCATTTTGTTTTAAAAGCTCTGTTTTCAAGAACATTAATAATAATGACAATACTAATGATTTAATGGTAAAAACAATAATTACATGAATGCTAAAAAGAATACATTAAAAGACATTAATTAATAATAATAATTGCTATAACTATTATAATAATTTTAAGAAGAAAAATAATAATAACCTGAAAAAATTATATATGTTTTATGCTACAGAGGTAAGAGAATTAAAATACAGGCACTTATTTTGCAGGGATTTTTTTTTTCTTTTAAACAAACAGCTTAAGTTGGAAGGTGCAAATGTTTCAGGTTGGGGTTCACCTGCACAGCACTGTGCAGCTGCAAGTGTGAATAGAAGAGTAAGCAGCCAGCTTGAGTCTTTGGTATGGCTCAGTCTTTGTGTAGTTATCTTTTCTTTCTTTCTGTGTCTCTCTGTTCCCCTCTCTCTCTTGCTCTTAAAAAAAAAACATATATATATATATATATATATATATATATATATATATATATATATATATATATATATATATATATATATATATATATATATATATATATATATGAAAGCATAGAAAGCAACAAAAAAACAAAACAAAAACCAAGCCTCCCTTGTGGCTGTTACCTTGTTATGGTAAGGGAGCTTGTGTACTCTGATGAACTTTGTGAGCTTTGCTGTTAGGGGGCAGTTCTGGCAGGTTTAACCAATTCGGACAGGCCAAGGGTAAGGAGTTAGACAAAACACAGTCAAATAAACACTCTTGGCTTACAGTTTTGAAGTTTGGAGTGGCTGTAAATGGTTCCTTGTAAAGGGACCTCACGAGCACTCTTAACACCAGTTTTCTAGTACGGTGGTGGTTGTCCTGAAAAATGACTACCATTTTGAATTTTCAAGTGTCAAATGTCCTTGTTCAAATGAGTGGCTCAGAAGGAGTATTTGTGCCATGTTTTAAGCTTGCATTACCATTTAAACCATTGAAAAAATGTGCATACAATAAAAATGGCAGCCATCTTTAAAAATGGCCGCCATCTTGAATTGTGGCATGTGTAACATTTTGCTTCAAAAAAGTGTCCCTTAGATATTATCTGTACCAAATTTCATGCTTGCATCACCATCTGAACTTTTGAAATAAGAATCGTCTGATAGAAATAGCGTCCATCTTTAAAAATGGCCGCCATCTTGAATTGTGGCGTGTCTTACGTTTTATTTCAAAAGAGTGACCCTAAGAGAGTATCTGTACCAAATTTCATGCTTGCATCACCATTTGAACTTTTGAAATAAGAATCGTCTGATAGAAATAGCGTCCATCTTTAAAAATGGCTGCCATCTTGAATTGTGGCGTGTCTAACGTTATATTTCAAAAGAGTGACCCTAAGAGAGTATTTGTGCCAAATTTCATGCTTGCATCACCATTTGAACGATTCTCTTGAAATTTTACAGTTATCTGCTCCCTTATGATGTTCAATCTCTAAACCCTCTTGACCAATCACAGCATGTGTCCAATAACAAGGGGGTGTATTTAAATCACGTCTTCACTCTTTGTTATCCCTCATGCCTCTTTGCTGCCCAGCTGCTGCTGTCTCACATTCTAAGGTATGAAAACGTTCTTTTCGAGTTGGCTTTACTGCTTCCTTATCATCTCTTCAGCTGTGAGGTCTCATCTGGAGCAAAACTTCGAGGCGAGTGCATAAGTGATTCCTCAGTCGAGGAAGAAGAAAGACCTGAAGCAAGCCGTAATATTCACCGTGGCTCTCGTAGCAAGTAAAAATCAACCAATCTAAGAATGGCCTGTGCCTAAGATTCTGGAAGCTCTGTATCACTGGAATATTGCTGCTCTTCTTCCACTTCTTCCTTTCTAATGTCTCCAAAAAGGAGCAGGCCTCTACTCCCTCCCTCTGCCCCCCCCTCTGATCCATAGAAAAGTTCGAATAATAAGAAAAACTGCTCGTTCCCTGTACCCAGCGGGCAAGACGGCGCTAGCTTAGTGTGCCCGCTACATGTTAGCTCTGGTTAACAACCCTTCATACGGTTGCTAGGCGCTACCCAAGTAGCTGCCTGTTGCAGCAGCTCTCTCGTCTTTGTCCGTTTCTTGTAATTTCTTCGTCTCTTTTTCGTCATCTTTGTATTTGGAGTGGATCATTACTTTGTATGGTTCATTGTCGGTCACGGACACCAAACTTTTTGTGGCTTCTGCGGTATTTTTTACTACTTTTCTCCTGTGTTTGTCTGGAGATCCTACATGTAACCATGGCTGCATTGTTTACATGCGAAATTAGCTGTTAGCAGCCTGTAGCATGTCAATGCTAACTAGTGTAGGGCTTGATGATTTCTCTCGAGCTGAGGAGGAGGCGATGAGGACGACGTGCTGGTTCTCGGATGTGAGCTGGGAGGTGACGACGTGGACCTGTCCTTCCATCCATCGTTGTTGGGAACGTGGGATCTAGCCCCGGGGGATGGATGAGCTAGCTGTGCTAACCCAGCGGCATCGTGCTGTTCACGGACGTGGCTGACGGAGCTGACATCGGACGCCGCGACACATCAGAGGAGCTTCGCCTGCTGTGAGCAGACAGGATCCAGGAGACAGAGACTGAACAGACTGCTGGGGAGGCTCAGTCCTGGACCCTGTGGAGGTGGAGGCTGGCTGGGCTGGAGAGTGGTGGACGAGTGGTGGACGGGATGTCGTCATCTAATTTCTTATGGACATTTTTGCACTTTCTATACTCTTTCTTACTTTATGTTTTCTTAAATGCTGCGGTGACTCCTGAATTTCCCCTCGGGGATAAATAAAGTATTTTCTATTCTATTTTATTCTATTCACCGAGGTGGATGCTCGTCTTTAAGCTCTGGAAAATCGCTCTGCCAGCCTCTCTCACCTTCCTGCACCCGGCCCGTCTTCGGCGTCCCCAGACACCATGGCAACTGTATTGTCATCTTAACGCCGCAAAGGTCCCTGGGAACCGCAGTCCCGGCAGTTTCGACTGGAGTGCCTTTCTTCCCTCCAGCAGCAGCTGTCTCCCCTCACCTGAGGAATCAAATACTAGCAGGTAATGATATCAATCTGGTTAAAATCCTTCTGTGTTCCTCTGAATTGTCAGACAAACGCCTCGCTGATTGTGGAGATGTCTCAGTAGTGTTAAAGGAAAGTGATCCAAGACTGTCCAAGTCTCTTACCATGCCGGAATTAAAAATAGCTTTCGGAGTCTTCAGAGATGTTATCTGCGAGGTGTATCCTGAACGCAGATTTGAACTGGACAATTACTGAGCTATTGTCTCAGACTTAACAATGTCTTATGGTGGAACTCTGTTTTGTGAAAATCATAAATCCTTCTCTGTGAAAGCAGCCATGTTTCTGCAGAAGTTCAATCAAAGACTGGACTGGTCTGTTGTTGATTTGGCCCTCATAAGTAGACACTTTACAGGGCACCGTGCCCTCTCCTGCACAGTGTGTGGGTCTTTCTCTCATTCAGCTAGTCTCTGTCCTAAAACTGTCATTAAAAAGCATCCTCATCCGGATCAATCCTTCCTTCCCAATAACGCTGTGGAGCAGCCGGACAAAGGTTCAAGGGCTCCTGGCTGGGCTGTGTCTTCTTCCTAAATCGTCTCATATCTGTAACAACCTTCAGTCTGCTGTGAAAGAACCGGACGTGGCAGATAAGCTGTTGGCAAAAGAAGTTGAGAAAGGCTATATGATCGGTCCTTATGACAGCCCCCCTTTCTCTAAACTTCGCATAAATCTTTTAGGTATAGCAACTCGGAAATATTCAGGGAAAAAAGGTCTTATTAATCTCTCAGCCCCTCACGATGATAGCACCCCGAGTGTCAACAGTCCAATTCCCCTTTTCGTTGTTTTACGCAACTATAGACAATGCCATCAAATTTATCAAATTAGCCGGACGGGGCGCTTGCTTGGGGGAAGCTGACATAACAGACGCTTTTAAAGTTATGCCACTTCACCCATCTCAGTGGCACTTGTTCGGCGTTAAATGGCGAAGTAAACTGTATTTCTCCGTAAGACTGACTTTTGGCTGTCGTAGTGCACATTTAACTCTCTTTCTGAAGCTCTGTGTTGGATCCTGTTGAATAATTGTAAATTACCTTTCGTTCTCCATCTGTTAGAGGATTTTCTAGTGGTAGACTTTCCCCAGTCTAAACCAGATCGCTGCATCAGTGCACTTAAAGACGTTTTCAACAAACTTCCTCTTTCTGCCGAGAAAACAACTGGTCCCAAAAAATCTACTGAATTCTTAGGCATCACTTTAGACAGTGAACTCATGCAAGCTTCTCTTCCACTAGAGAAATTAACCCGTATTCGGGAATTTATGAAAAGCGTCCTAGACGCGCAGTCAGTAACGAAACGCAAGTTATTGTCTTTACTAGGTCACCTCAACTTCACTATGAGGATTATCCTTCAAGGTAGATCTTTGATTTCCAGGCTGCTTGACCTTTAAAAAACGGTGGATAAATTTCATGATCTTGTTGCTCTGGATGACGAGCCAATGGTCATTAATAAAGGACGTTCTTCTGGTCCTTTCATCAATGGATTACTTTGTCAAATCGCGTGGTCTTGTGGTTTGGGTAATTTCACTCTTCGTGCAGTGCATGTGCCAGGCCTGGATAATAAAGTTGCTGATTCTTTATCCTGATTTAAATTCCAGGAGTCCAGGGACCTCTGCCCCTGCACAGCACCTCAAGTCTTGCAGTGCCCACCGTTCATTCATTGATTTCATTTGTTTGTTTATTCGAACAGGTTTAAGACATATCAAAACAAAACAAAAAACAGACCAGAGATAAATGAGATGCACGATGTGTTTAAGCAGAAATAATGGAAAAAAAAAAAAACAAGAAACAAAAACAATAGAAGAAACAACTCTAATAGCTTTGATCTTTTTACCTTGTTCGAAAGGGTGTCGGATGAAGTCAGAAACTTTTCAAGTCCTTCCCCTTTGTCTTTGCACATAACTTCGAGTCTAATCTGTCTTTCTAATCTAATGTGTAAAAACCCAAAACAGAAGAAAACAAAGTGCATGACAATAAAACAAACAAAAAGAACAACACAATTTTTCATTAGTTTAGGTTTGTTTCATCTCACTCTTGTATTTACCTAGACTAAGATTTATATAAATCTGTTTGAACTGTTTAAGTGATGTGCATGTTTTCATTTTTTCACCTCATTCGTTCCACAAATTGACTCCTTTAACTGATACACAGTGAGTATTGGTGGACATAAAAAACTGGCTGCTTTTTGAAAAAGCATAATCCTCTGAGATTGTGTTTATTTTCTCTTTTTTGAAGCAACTTTTGGATGCCCAGTGGTAGCTGATTCTGGTTTGCTTTGTGCATTATTAAAAGTGTTTTGAGGTCGACTAAGTCCATGAAATTTGGTGCTTTCAGTTTGATGAAGAGGGGGTGTAATGGTTCTCTGTTGGTGCTGTTATTTACTATTCTTGTTGCTTTCTTTTGGAGTTTGAATATTGATTTAGCCAAACTGTCCTAGATTAGAGGGCCCCCTGCAGTCTTATTTGAACTCTGCAACGCATTACATGCGTCAAGGACTGGCAATACCAACTTTGAAGATGTACGATTCTGCATGGTTTCACTTTTCTTCTTTCTGGTCTTCTGGCTCGGTTGCTGTAAATCCAGTTAACATTCCCATGAACTGTGCCTTCATGGTTCACTGTTTCGAAATCAGACAAATGCAGCCATCTTCCATTAAAGCATGTTTATCAGGTATTCAATTCCATTTAAGATGTTTAGATCCAGCAGTGAGTAGTTTGTTTGGGAATCCTTCTATTTGACTGCTGTTCAATGGTCTTAATAGAACAGAAAATACTTTATTTATCCCAGAGGGGAAATTCAGGAGTCACAGCAGCAATCAAGAAAACAAAAGTAAGAAAGAGTATAGAAAGTGCAAAAAGGTCCACAAGAAAATAGATGACGACAGCCCGTCCACCACTCTCCAGCCCAGCCAGTCTGCACCTCCACAGGGTCCAGGACTGAGCCTCCCCAGCAGTCTGTTCAGTCTCTGTCTCCTGGATCCTGTCTGCTCACAGCAGGTGAAGCTCCTCCAATGTGTCACCGGCGTCCAATGTCAGCTCATCAGCCACGTTCGTGAACAGCACGATGCCACTATGCCCTCCGGCAGCCCCTCTGCTGCTGGGCTAGCACGGCTAGCTCGTCCATCCCACTCGAGATAGATCCCACATTACCAACAACGATGGATAGAAGGACAGGTCCACGTTGTCTACTCCAGAGAACCAGCACGTTGTCTTCACCTCCTCCTCCTCACCTCGAGGGAAATCATCAAGCCATACATCAGTTAGCATTGACATGCTACAGGCTGCTAACAGCTAATTTCACATGTAAACAATGCAGCCATGGTTACATGTAGGATCTCCAGACAAACACAGGAGAAAAGTAGTAAAAATATCACTGAAGCCACAAAAAGTTTGGTGTCCATGACCAACAATGAACCATACAAAGTGATGATCCACTCCAAATACAAAGATGATGAAAAGAGACGAGAAAAATTACAAGAAACGGACAAAGATGAGAGAGCTGCTGCAACAGGCAGCTACTTGGGTAGCGCCTAGCAACGAAGGAAATATCCAGTAAAAAGGAGCATCCGGAAAGCAAGGATAAGCACCTTCCATTGACTTAGTCTCTAGTTCACAAGCTGGCGTCTCACTGAAGACAGGGGTGTTTTGGGGCATATGTAGATCTTTTACTTGAATCAGTTTTCCTCACTGCTTTTTATGGGTTTCTCAATTGTGGCGAATTCACATCTAGCTCTGAATGCTTTTCCCCATTGCATGACCTCACTGTGTCAGATATTTCTTTAGATCTTCATTCTTACTCAGTCTACCTTAAACATTCTAAATCAGATAGAGATCTTAAAGGCTCAACTATTGTCATCTCAGAAACTAACACTCTCTTTTGTCCTTTATCATCCATGACTCGGTACCTGCAAAGCAGTCCCTCTGCAAAACCAGACAAGACCCTTTTCCTAACCCACAAAGGAAAAGTCAGGACAAGATCTTGGTTCACCTCACGACTCCGTCTCCTCTGCCAAAGATGTGGTCTCCCTCCTCAACTCTACACCCCACACTCTCTGCCATGCCGCCATGCCGCCAGAAATATGATCTTTTCTTCCAGATGTTTCAAATGTGAATTGTTCTGTACAGGGCTCTTGTACATAGGACCACAATTCTCATGGCTAAAGCTCACACTTATGGTAGGATTATCGTGGTCAAAACCAATAAGAGAGAGAGTGGGTCTTTGTAGTTCACAATTCTCAGTTCTCAGCTTTGGGAACTGCAGAATTCTGCCCCGATGGACACATAAGACACACAGTTACTGGAGAAAATCAATTCCATGCTTACTGATCATTAATCCGTGTTTTCAGATACATATTATCATCTTGCTCTGTGCTTTGTATGCTGTAATGATGCACGTCACATCAAAAATATCCAGTGAGTCGTGGAGTAAACTTTCCTCTTCTGCGCTGCATGGCAGTGTTTCTATCCATACAGAAAGTCAGCACGAGCAAAAGTTCCCCTGTCACTCAGTGTGGAGTATATTTACTGTAAACTTCGTCCTGATCAGTTTGTGGAGACTGTCATGAAGATTGGCACTGAGAATCCAGTCGTGCGTCTGCAGCAGCTGATCGTTGATCCTCCTCGTGCTCCTGCAGGAGTCTCTTTTCTGCTTTCTTTGGGACAGAAGTTGCAGTTTGTCTATCTTCCCTCCATTCTTTAAAAATCATCAGAGGAGTTTTCCTCCGGCTTTTATTGAACACACCTGAAAGCCTGTCAGCTTCATACCGCAGTTACCAATGTTGCTATGTGCCTCTGTGCAGAGGCGTGTCCAGACTTTCAGAATGAGGTGTCACGATGAGGGCAGTGACATACAGCACATTACCAAAAGTATTGGCTCACCTATCCAAATGTTCAGAATCAGGTGTCCTAATCACTTGGCCTGGCCACAGGTGTATAAAATCAAGCACCTAGGCATGCAGACTGTTTTTACGAACATTTGTAAAAGAATGGGCCGGTGTCAGGAGCTCAGTGAATTTCAGTGTGGAACTGTCATAAGATGCCACCTGTGCAAAAAATCCAGTTGTGAAAGTTCCTTGCTCCTAAATATTCCACAGTCAACTGTCAGCTTTATTTAAGAAAATGGAAGAGTTTGGGAACAACAGGAACTTAGCCTCAAAGTGGTAGGCCATGTAAACTGATGGAGAGGGATCAGCGGAGGATGAGGCGCATATTGCAAAGAGGTCTCCGACTTTCTGCACAGTTAATTGCTACAGAGCTCCAAGCTTCATGTGGCCTTCAGATCAGCCTAAGTACAGTACGCAGAGAGCTTCATGGAACGGGTTTCCATGGCCAAGCAGCTGCATCCAAGCCATACATCACCAAGTGCAATGCAAAGCATCGGGTGCAGAGGTGTAAAGCACACCGCCACTGGACTCTAGAGCAATGGGGACACGTTCTCTGGAGTGATGAATCACACTTTTCCATCTGGCAATCTGACTGACAAGTCTGAGTTTGGAGGTTGCCAGGAGAACGGTACATTTCGGACTGCATTGTCCTCCGTGTGAAAGTTGGTGGAGGAGGAATTATGGTGTGGGGTTGTTTCTCAGCAGCTGGGCTTGGCCCCTTAGTTCCTGAGAAAGGAACTTCAAATGCTTTAGGATACCAAAACATTTTGGACAAGTCCATGCTCCCAACCTTGTGGGGACAGTCCTGTCCTCTTCCAACATGACTGTGCACTAGCACACAAAGCAAGGTCCATAAAGACATGGATGACAGAGTCTGGTGTGGGTGAACTTGACTGGCCTGCACAGAGTCCTGACCTGAACCCGACAGAACACCTCTGGGATGAATTAGAGCAGAAAGTGAGAGCCAGGCCTTCTCCACCAACATCAGTGTGTGACCTCACCAATGTGCTTTTGGAAGAATGATCCAAAATTCCTTTGAACACACTCCTCAACCTTGTGGACAGCCTCCCCAGAAGAGTTGAAGCTGTAATAGCAGCAAAAGGTGGACTGACATCATATTGAACCCTATGGGTTAGGAATGGGATGGTACTTAAGTTCATATGTGAGTCAAGGCAGGTGAGCCAATACTTTTGGTAATATAGTGTAGGTAGGGATGGCCAGAGTGTTCATACATACAAATTATCACCATTTATCTTCTTTAACTTCACCCTCTACTTTAACAACTACGAGTAACTATGACTTTTTAAGTGTTATATTCCAGTGTATGATTTTAGTATAAAATGTAGGACATGCATCAGCCAGTCTAATAAATTCAAAGTAATTTTTAATAAAAAGATAGATCTCAGCATGGCTGCAAAGTTTGTGATTAGATAAGGCAAAAAGACACAGCCTGCTTTTCTCATTCAGAGGGCATTGGCAGGTGTTAGTTTTTTTCTGCTTGGCTGATTATGCTGTGTTGTGTTTAGGGTCAGAAATCCCTGGTCCAGACAGTGGACCTGGCTATTGTGGCGGTGGGCCGGATTTGGCTATAGATGTAATTGCAATGACAAAGCCCAAGCAGGAGTGTTGAAACCTGCAGTTCCCTGAGCATCCGTCCATTCCAGGATGTGTGTAGAAAGAGCAGAAAACACAAACAAGACATTTGAAAGGCTGATCTGTACTGCAGAAATCAACATGCTCACAGCTGGTTGTCACTGCTTTAAACATTTCAGTAAAGTTTAGTTACGTTGTTCATCAGTCCCTCACACCAGCTGTGTGTTCAGACCTCCAGGCTGCTGGAGTCACAGAGCCAGGAGGTCCCTGGATTCCCAAACACAATGATGGTGCTCTCCTGGTTCATGTTCAGCTGTAAAGCTTTAGAATAGAATAGAATAGAATAGAATAGAATAGAATAGAATAGAATAGAATAGAATAAAACTTCTTTTGTCATTGCAACAAGTGCATCGAAATTGCACTCCACCAATTAAACCTGTTGACTTCTGATCTGGCTCAGCTCATTTTGTCTCTCATCATGTTAAGACTAGAACAGTCCCCCTCAGGATCCAGACTAAAACTTATTCCAATGACATTAACACTGGCCTTTGACTTGCAAATACAAACACCACCACACAAATACAAGCACCACCACACCAACACCACCACACAAATACAAGCACCACCACACAAATACAAACACCACCACACAAATACAAACACCACCACACAAATACAAACACCACCACACAAATACTAACACCACCACACAAATACTAACACCACAGCACAACAAAAATATAGCCACAAAGAAGATTGAAAGAGGTGAGCTCAAGCAGTTGGACACAGAAAGTTGTGAAAGTAAGTAAAACATCCTTTTCTTTTTTAACTTTATCTGTGATAAAAATAGCTTTATAGGGGTCTCACCCTCTAAAATCCTACATGATACTTATGTTTTTGATTAATATTCCCCAGTAATGTGTCATCTCATGTTAAGCTTTACAAATCAGTCATACTACTTTAGCACTTTGGCATTATGTTGTTTGGCTTCCGTTAGCCAGTAGAATGCATGATAGAAACTGTATACAATGTGGTGATAGATTGCAAGGTAAAGCTAGTGTTACAGAGTGAGTGCACATACCATTTTGGACCCTTGTCAATGAATAAAATGCAAATGTATTCACTGTAGGGGTGGGTGATATGGCCCAAAATTAATATCACGGTATTTTTCCTTCATATTGGGAGAGGAGTTTTATATTGCAGTTTTTCAACATGTGAAAAAGTGAAGCCTTTTCAAAACATCATTCTGAATCTGTTCTGTGATATAAGTAAACACATCCTACCGAGCAGGTGGAAAATGTCTAATACTGTAATAGAAAAAGGCCTTTGCCCACAATGTGCTTTTGGAAGACAAGCTTGTTCCATTTCAAGCTTGAAGTGCACGATACCGGTGAGCAAACTGGGTATGAGGAAAGTAGAATATTTACAGATGAAAGAAAATGTTTGCATGTTATTTAAAAAGGGTGAGCAATTAACAATAACATTTTGGATGCCAATAAATGTGTTAAAATTAACATAGTTAACTAGTTTTTTGTTCCGTGAGTTTTCCTAAATTTGTGATGTTTTCTGAAGCCTGTAAGGTTGTCTAATGAAGCGCTTAAGATTTCTGAGCTCTCAGTTCTCTAAACACTGCTGCTGTAATACAAACGGCTGGGGCATGAGACAGAACATTTTCAAACAACAATTTACTGCTGCTATCATCTTTTTTGGACAACAAACAGACAAACAGAGAGACAGACAGATCGGTGACTTCGACTGAAGTACAGAGGGCGAGAGTTCAGACTCAGAGCCTGAACCACGACCAAAAAAAACAAAAACTTTTGAGGCAGTTGCTCGGTCTACAGCTTTGTCAATCCAAGGTAGGATTCCTGAATCATTTAATGCTGTTTTAAGATATTTATCATCATCACTCACAAAGAGTAAAAGCAATAACCTGTCCTGACAGAACAACATGAGCGGGAGCAGGCTGGAGTAGTTTTAATGCTACGAGTCTGTGGCGCTTGTTAGACTGTGAAAATCTGTAATTTAGCCGCACTATTGTTTTAGCTGCAGGGTTCAAAGCGTGTGGAAAGTGCAGCAGCTCATAGCCTGCAAACTACAGTTTCAGTTTGATTCGAAATGTTGATTTTGATGCCACTACTTTTGTTTAAAAAAAATGGTTGTATCACATTTGAGGTTTTAAGGTTTGACCATAGACACTTCCCTATAGCGATGTACAGTGTGTGTCCAAAACAGGGGAGCTGTCATCATGCACACCAGCTGTTTCGCTTTCTGCACATGCTAAATGTTTACTTCCTCACGTCACTGACTCGCTGCTACTGGCCTTAAAGGTGTATTTTCAGAATGGCTGTGGCAGAAAAGTGTCTCACGTTAGGAGAAATAAATCTCCCACATAAATTAACCACTACATGGACGTAATTATTGCTTTAACAGTGCTTTACCATGGTAATAACGATATAGCAAAATTCATTTCGTGGCAACATATGATATCGATGATGGTGATGAAACCTGTGTACCGCCCACCCCTAATTCACTGTCACGCTGACATGTTGATTAAGGACTAGCATACCTGTTTATTTATTTTTTAATTCATTTCTGATTGATGGCTCAGTAATTTTCACGATTAAAAAAACAATCACAAAAACAAAACAAACTATCTCCACATTGTAGCAGTAGATCGTTGAGAAAGTGCATGAACTTTAAGAGATTCGAGATTATGGAAAACTTCACTGTTGGTGTAGTGTTTTTTGTGTGATGTGCAGAGCCATTTCTCCTCCAAACATGGTCTGTAGTATGACAGCCCAAAAGTTCAGTTTTGGTCTCATCTGACCAGACAACATTCTCCCAGTATTCTAGTCAAGATGCTGTTTAGCAAACTTTAAACCAGCTTCAACATGCCTTTTCTTGAGGAATGGAGTCTTGTGGGCTGAGCGTCCATAGAGGCCATGGCGGTGGAGTGCATTGCCTATTGTTTTCTCTGTAACAATTGTACCTGCTGCCTCCAAGTCTTTCTGGAGCACTTTCAGGGTGGTCCGTGGCTCGTTGAGTACTCTTCTGACTATCTTTCTGACTCCCTGGTTAGAAATCTTCAAGGAGCTCCTGTGCGTGGCCTGTTGATGGTGAGGTGGTGCTTCTTCCACTTGTGAATAATGGCCCCAACGGTGCTGACTGGAATATTCAGGTGCTTTGATATAAGTCTGTAACCAGTTCCATTCTGATGCTGAGCAACAATCAGGTTGTGAATGTCTTCAGAGAGCTCTTTGCCTTTACCCATCATGAGGTGTGTGCTATTTAACTGCTTGTTGAAAAAAAACACCTTTTTTATAGGACCATCAATTTGCTCTAGCCCAGCTGATGTTGGTTTGCACTAATTGGAAGTTCAAGTAATAATTACTGACAGATTTCAGGTGGTATGGTGCATTTCCTTGCCAAAGTATACAGCCTTTCCATGGTGTGTTCAATACTTTTTTCCTACGTTATCTTACTTAATTCACCATAATCATTATTTATGGACCTGAACGTTGTGATTTCTTTTTATGTGTGGATTATTTGAGTTAATACCAATGTCTGGGAGAAATTTAGTTTGAACTGCAGCTTTGGAAATAAATGTGATGAGAAAAAAGTTGATGTGTTCAATACTTATTTTTCCCACTGTAGATATCCACTCTTCCCAACATTCTGGACATTAGACTGATAATAACAAACTTATTTTATTACAGAAATGTATTGTCCTTTTTTTGGCTGTGGCCTGCAGCATAAAACTTCAATCTGCAGTTCATGTGGCAAGAACACTGAATTCTTTTTAAAGTTGATCAGCATGTTGTACATATGTACAGCTGATGAGTTCTTTGCCAGCTTTAAGTGATTTTGAAGTTAATAACCAAACAAACAGAGCCCTTAAATTCTTTTTACCTCCAGTAAATTGATCCATTGCTTATTTCAAGTCCTCTTTTGTCTTATCTCCTTTTTCCACAGCTCAGCGATACGACCCTGAATCATATGACTCAGAGGTGATTATTACAAGCAGAAGTGCTGCAGAATTTAATTCAGCTGATACCATGGTAAGTTTAATATTTCCCATGTTTTTTCTGCTTCTGTAACTTAAGGTATGGTTCAAAGTTGATATACTCTTTTTCCAGTCTGGTTCAGGATGCTCATCACAACAGAGATACTGGCATTACTTGTTTTGCAGGTGTCTTGCAATACAAATTATTGCATGAAATATTTATTGCTTCTTTTTTGTACTTTCAGGTATTTGAACCTATCTCAAACAGTACCAATAATTATGCTGGAGAATCTTCAACAGTAGATTCAGAAGCTCCGGTGATATGTGACACCTTAATTTTGATGTGTGTTGTTAACAGAGAAAATGTTAACTGAAAAAAATGTTGCAGAATTAATCAGTTTTACAAAGCAGAAAATAATATATCTCACTAGCCTGGGGATCTGTACAATGTTTACATTGGAATAGTTCCTTGCTTTAGATACCCCCAACTTTAAATCTTAAAGTGCCTTTATTTAACAGCCCTTTCCCTTTTCTGTGACACAGATCTTTTTTTTGAATCAAAAGAGGACCCAGGAACATCAAAAGGTGCAATGGAAACTACGTGCTACAGGTATTGTTCTTTCTTTTTCAGTCTGATGCATCATGATGGATTTGCAAACACCACATTTTTTTATTTCTCAGCATGTATGCACAACTGTATGCACCCCTTGTCATAGACCATGAGGTGGACACAGTCAGTGATACTGTCAAGTCTTGATTAAGTCTAGTTTGCATTTCTTACTGCAGCCTGGTCTTCCATTGTTGTCATGTCTGGTTTTATTTATAGTGACTTCTCTCCTCTTCTTTCAGTTCACTTCACCTCCTGCCCTGGTGTTTTCCCGCCCTTGTGATTGTGATCCCAGCTCCTGATTGTTTCCACCTGTGTTCCATTACCTCTTGTATTTAAGTCTGCGTCTCCCTTTGTCCTGTGTCAGATTGTCATGTCCTGTCCTGGCTGTTCTGTTGAAACAAAGTGTGAGAGTTTTTTCAGTTTTCATTTAAATCAAGGATCTTAAAGTCATACCATGGAGGGCCAAGAGGCTGCAGGTTTTCTTTCCAACTAAAAACTCCACCAGCTGATTTCACTGATTAGTCCCTAATCTCTGCTTGAAGGTGAGATAATCAGTGAAATCAGCTGGTGAAGTTCTTGGCAGCCTCTTGGCCCTCCATGGCATGAGTTTGACATCCCTGATTTAAATGAAGACCTTCTGTTGCTGCCTTGTTTTAACCAGCTTTGCTGTGATTTTTAGTTCCCTTTTGTGATCAGCTGCTGCTGCTGTTAAATTTTTGTTTGAGCCTTCTGAGAACATTAAAGCCTTCTCTGTTTTGAAAGTCGTTGCATCCGGGTCCTTCCTGCAAACCTTGTCAGATGCAGGCAGCCATGAACTTTTAAAGGATGCAGAGTAAGAAATGAAGAGTATATCTTTCTTTTTTTTAAATATATGACAGTGGTGTATCTTGGACTTGCACCAAGAAGTGTGTAGGCACTGTTTCTCCAAAGTAGACTTTTATGTTTTGGGCATTTGAGTTACAGTAACAGTGTCATGATCTGTCTGATGGTAGGGTGGAACAGAAATCTATTTCAGAAGTTATTGCACTGAGAGGGGATGAATATAGTTTGGCAGGGAAGATGATTGCCACGTCCATAGTACATGGTGGACCTGGCCTGAACTTCCTCTCTAAGGATCTAGTCAGCCACATCTCAGGGAAATCTAGTTTCAACTCAGCTGTAGAAGACATTACAGATAAAGAAATAGGGAAGGTGCTATGAGAGGTATGAGGGTAATTGTTCAAAGGGTGTGAGATTTAGTTAAAAGGACCAGTTTGGTCCATTTGACATGTCCAAGGCAAAATGCTGAGATTTTTTTATTCAAAGTAAGTGCATGTAATGATTTGAAGGTCATGTTATTTAGATCCAGGCTGCAGACTCTCTGGATACCCTACAAGACCTTATTTTGCAGAACAGTAGCATGTTGCAGACTGCTGGGTGCTTCGTACGTCCAGGGGTCTGATTTATAAAGCTTGCGTACGCTCAAAACAGGGCCTGAAACTGGCGTACACCATTTCCCACGCAAAGCTATGATCTATGAAAACAAACCTGATGGTAAAATGTGCGCACCAGTAAGCAAACTCTGTATCAGGGGTACGTACATTTTGGAGGAATGGGAAACTGGCGACACAGATGGTGAAGTGGTGAACTGAAGCCTCCAGATACATGTTGATGTCTCTCCAACATTTTATTTCACTAAATATCAAACTTTACTGACAGATCCATGTCTTCATAACCATTCAAACTAACTGTTTTATTTGTATTTATATTAACGCGTGCCATTGGCTGTTTCCTATGAGTCACTTTCATTATGAAAATGTTTAAAAAAAAACAGACAAAAAAAAAAAAAAAACAAACTACAAGGCCACCACATACATATTTCTTTAGCACTGTCTCACCTTCATTACCCGGACGGATCTCACAGGACCTGACACTCATGTTTTTGTTGATGTAGAGTTAAAAGGTGTGGGAAATTTGGTGTCATTAGTGGAAAGATAAAAGCTGCAAGGACACCCGTGCGTGATGATGCATGATGGATGCGCTTGCCCTACTGGAGGACTTGGAAATCAGGAGAATACGGAGGAAAAGGGTTTTCAGGGACCACACAGATTGTCTGGTCCAAGATGATGACTGGGTTATAAACCGTTTCAGATTCCCTAGAGCTGCGCTCTTGGATCTGTGTCCTGAGCTGGGTCCAGGTTTGGAGAGAGGCATGTAAAGAAACCGTGCCATTCCTGTGCCATTACAGGTTGTCACGACCCTTGGGTTTTTGGCATCTGGCTCCTACCAACGGGAATTGGCTGACAGGTATTCGTTAACAATGACTACAGGCTATATTTATTTCATGTTGCCCATCTGCAGTTGAGAATAATACATTTAATTTCATTTTTAGGTCTGGAATATCACAGCCGTCCATCTGCAAAATAATGCCTGCTGTAAAAGAAGGCTTTAATCATTTGAGTAGTCGCTCCATCAGGTTTCCCTACACTGTGGTCCAACAGGCCAACATCAAAAGGCAATTCACAGCAATGTCCGGTTTCCCAAATGTAATCGGAGCAATTCACTGCACCCATGTTGGGATAAGGGCTCCATATGAAAATGAATACATGTATGTTAATCAAAAACATATACATTAGATTAATGTGCGAGTCATATGTGTCCTCAACATGTTATTTACAAATTTGGTGGCACGATGGCCTGGGTCAACACATGATTCATTTGTCCTGAAGCACAGCAGTGTAGGTAAAAGACTGCAGGCAGGCGCAGTGAATGATAGCTGAGTACATACACACAATCATGTGTTCATTCCATTAATTTAAGACTAAAATAGAATTGCATGTACTTGACTTGAAGGTGACAGTGGTTACCCCCTTAGCTCTTGGCTCCTCACCCGCTCCCAAACCCACACAATGAGGAGGAAAGGTGGTATAATAACCTGTATGTTCTTTTTTTTCTTCCATTTATTTATTTATTTATTTTTGTGCAACACATTACAAAAAGGTTGTGACACAATAGTGACACACATGTGTGTGTGTGTGTGTGTGTGTGTGTGTGTGTGTGTGTGTGTGTGTGTGTGTGTGTGTGTGTGCGTGTGAGATGAGGAGGGTAAATTAGTTTAAGGGTTATAAGGAGCCAAAATTAGACAGACACAACATACAAAAGAGCAACAGTTTCCTGAATGCATCAACCAGGAAATAATAATGATAATAATCATCATAAACAACAACAACAATAATAATAATAATAATAATAATAATAATAATAATAATAATGATAATAATAATAATAATACTAATAATAATAATAATAATAGTAATAATAATAATGATAATAATTATAATAATAATTATAATAAAAACGATTACAATAACAACAACAATAATAATAGAATACAGCAGTAACTCACTAAATAATGATATTAGTGTCTTCATGACATCATATTTGTACAACTTATAGCATAGTACAGTATTTATAGAAATAGGATTATGTAGCCTCAGAGGAAAAGAAAGAAGAAAGAATAAAAATAAAAAAAAGACATTTGTTTTACTTTACTGTAATTATGTCATGTAGAAAAAAAACAGGATAGTTTTCATAATAAAATTCAAAACTTTAATGAATGTAGGACAGAAAAAGTATGTGTCCTGGAGTATGGGGAGCGCTGACTGTAAGCAAAGAGGACCAAAATATAAATCCCTAGTAATATGTATTATATATCGTACAGTATGGTATTATATAGTATTATGATGAGTTGATGGACTTTATGAATGGTTGCCATGTTGAGTCTTTAGATTTGGAATTCTGTTAGGTAGAGCTGGAGAGTTTGTCTAGTGAGATGTAGTCCAGCAGAAGATTTTTCCAGTGTGAAGTAGTTATGGTTTGTTTTGATTTCCAGTTCATTAGGATTGTTTTCTTGGCCACAGTCAGCACCACAAGGAGTGATTTACTTTTTTCTGGGTTTAAGTTGACCATTGTTAGGTCTCCTAAGAGGCAGAGAGAGGGGGAGAGAGGGATGTGGTAGTCCAGAATATTGGTGAGTAAGGTGGTGATTTCAGCCCAGAAGTGTTGAACAGGTGTACAGTTCCACAAGGCGTGAAGGTAAGTGTCTTGTGTGTTTTGGGAGCAGTGTGTACAAGTGGTAGATTGTGTGAAACCCATTTTGAACATCTTGTGACCTGTGAAGTGAACTCTGTGTATAATGTTGTATTGTATTAGTTGAATGTTGTTATTGTTGCTCATGTAGAAGATGTTTTTGAGAATTTGGTTGCAGGTGTCAGCATTGGGAGTGATGACCAGGTCCTGTTCCCATTTTAGAGCTGGTAGTGACAATGTTTCATATGATTTTATATATTTTTGATTGTATTTTCTTTGTGGTTGTAATTGTGATTACATCTGAAACTGAAGGAGGTAAACCCAGATCAATGCATGTCATTTTCAGTTTTGATTTAAGAGCTGATTTAAATTGTAGGTATTCTAGATATTGATTCCTCCCAATGCTGAACTTCTGGACCAAATCAAAGAATGACAGAATAGTGTTGTTAGTGAGGATGTGTCCCAAGTGAGTTATGCCTTTTTGAATCCATGAGGGAAAACTAAATGTTTTTTTGTTGATAAGAAAATCTGGGTTATTCCAAGTTGGGGTGTATTGTGATGGACTGAGATTGGAGTTTGTGATATCATGAAATTTCCACCAGGCCGAATGATGTGCATGTTCATGCACGCTCCGTTGTGGAGCACGCTATTTGACTTTTAAAATGCAGGTGGCGATGCTTGGATGCCTCGGGAGGGAATTTATTGTACACCCCTGAAAAGGTGTGCAAAATTATCTTGGCGTGTGGGATTCTGCACAACATTTCACAGAGGTTGGCTATACTCCCCCCCACGTGGGCTTCCAGCAGGGAGCGAGGGCCCATGAGACTGTCATGTGTCGGCTTTAAGGAAGACGGAGAAAGAGGTTTACCTTTTGACCATTTCTTTTAATGCAGATGATATATCTTTCATTACTTGTAAGACATTAATCATAACGTGTCCCATTTCCCCAAGTTCATTGCACACTCTGTCAATTGCTGTGATCATGTCTCTTTGTGACTTCAGAACTGGGTCTATGAGGACCTTGTGCACGGGTTGCACTTCTGTCCGGTAGAGCATGCTGTGCGCCCGAATGCCTCTCACATGGGTCCTCCCTCTTGGGAGGGACTTCCGATTCTGCAAGACCATTAGACACCACATGAGCTCATGGTGCGTCTGAAAATTAAATGTGCATCTCAAAATAAAAATACACAATTGCTTTACCTGCTTCCTTTGTGACTTCAGCCAAATCAGCGTCTCCCTCCTTCTCCGACACTATGCCACACACACACACACACACTTGCATTACCAATGAGTGCAGCTATCTTGGCGTCCTGGGGTGTCAGGTCAGGTGTGGCTGTGCCCCCACCTGTTGCTCTTCACCTCGACTTTTAGATCCGACCACTTCTTATTGATCTCTGTCTCTGTCCTCTCTGCTGTACTTGCTGCATTAACAGCAGCAGCAGCGCCGGACAGCCACTGCTGCTCTTTCTTTTGTTGGAGACTCCTGTGCTGTGAGACCTGAATAAAACACCTTTCAGACCATCCCCCTCATCAATGAGGACTTCAATCTCTGTCTCAGAGAAAGTCCTTTTTTTTGTTTTCCTTTCGGTCGCCATAGTCACACGTAAAGCATATGATCGCTGGACTTATTTATATACCTACCCAAATATTCATGAGGTGCTTTGCATCGACCATTAAGGGTTAATTATGGCTGTGGGAGGGGCGGGATTTGCAGCTTTTCCACGTGCGCACTTCTCCAGGTGGATTCTGATTTAGAAATGGAAAACTGCGTGCAGGCGTGCATGCAAACAGTTTTATAAATCAGAAGTTTTTTATGCGCATGCCATTTGCGTGTTTTTGGCGCATGTACGATATGACTGTTAAATGCCTTTGCTTTGTTAATGTTTTGTTGTTCAAATGCAACATTGCTATCAACCTTTTGTTGTGTTTCAGGTACCAGGAGGGCCTTGACAGCTTGCACTTTTTATCAGCACTACGACAGCATCCTGAAACCCTGACCCCAGTGCTTTGTTACCCTGACAAACGGTTATCTGCCTCAGATATTGAAAATCTTTTTCAACCTGAGCTAAGTCCAGATGAATGCAACTTGAGGGTCCAGGAGGACAGAACGTTGAGTTTCTGGGGGGACTACCTTCTTGACTGTGAAGGTTAGTCAATCTGCATATCAACTGACCAGTTGTACCACACTAACAATGATTTAAAGTCATTGTGTTGTTGAAGCTATTTTTATTCAGTTCAATACTTTAGAAAACGACTGTGCAGTTACCCTGGAGGAATTCCTGGTTTTTGCCACAGGTGTGCCATGATACCTCGTGCCGGCTTGGATCCTCTGCCACGCCTTGTCTTCCTCAACAGCTCCAAAGTCCCAATGGCATATTTGTGCAGTAACACACTCAAGCTGCCTCTTTTGGATAGCTACAACACCTTGAAAGACAACATGAACTTTGGTATGAAGAATTCCCCAGGCTTTGGATGTGCATAACCACCTTTCAACTGCCAGTCTCAGAGCTAACAAAGAAAGCATTACAGCATTTGTTAATGCTATGTCAATTTTGTTTATAGCAGTAGCTAAAAGAATTGTATGTAAACGTTATGCATTTGTACTTAATCATTATGATTTATAATTTTTTAACAAAAAAGAAAGAAAGAAAGAAAGCTGTCTGTCCATAACACAGTTGAAAATAATTTTGCAGTAAAAGGTAATAATAAAACTGCTTTGCTTTGACATTGTACTTGGATTAATTTTTTTTGGAAATCTAGTCTGGCATATGTCAGATTTTATTCATATTTGAAATCATGTTTTGCATCAAAAACTTTGTAAACTAATTTATATAAGTGCATTTGCCAGTAGTACTACAAAAACTACAGACTCAATAAAGAAAGTAAAGTGAATAATTTGTATAGCTGGAACCACTGAAAATAAATAACATAGTCTGATTAGTATACAAAGTTCAGGTAAAATGGCCTGGCACAAGATGATTTTTGTTCACTGTATTTTAAATCACAACAAATATTCTTTTGCATGGACTTAAGAATCTTTCATTATTACAAAGAGATTCTAAAGACCTAATAATCAGCCATGCTCCTCAGGTGGAAGTTCTCACCTCAGTCTCACCTCCATCAGACTACAACAGACACTTTCGTCTTCTTCCTCCTCCTCTTCTCCACTTCTTGTCTTCTTCCTCTTCTTCGTACTCCTCCACTTGGTCTTTCTCTTTCTCTTCCTTCTGCTCCTCCTGTGCAGCAGGACCTTCTCTCAGTGTTATGCTCAGCTCAGAGTTATTCCTCCCCTGCTCTCACTCATTTGCATACTCTTGTAGCAGGAGCTTCTTTCATCTCCCCTCTATCAGGCAGAAACAGAGGAAACGGCAATAGCTTTCCTGTCAGGGTACAAAGCGCTCCGTCTGCAGGTTCAGAGGATCAGCTCAGTCAGGATTTCACACTCTTCAAAGGTGATGGAGTGCACTGGTCACATGGAGCGGCCTGGACTCAGACCTCCCTGATGATGGTGGAGCAGCCCCCTTTTTTCAAAAGAAGATAAGAGAAGAGAGGAGAGGTTTGGTTTTTAAAATTCCTTTTTTTAACCACGATCAGGGGAAAAAAAATTAAATCACTACACTGTCATAACATCACCCTAGTTTAAGAGAAGGAAAAGAAAAAGAATAATGCAATAAAGCAAAGTTTCCTGAGCTTCATCACAACACTCAAAACATCTTTCCTCCCACCAACCCTTCCTCTTCCACGTCGCTGCACAGCCCACCTCCAGCAGCTTCTTATCTACTCTCCTCTCTGTTTGTTTTTTAATTATTTTTTTCTTTTTCTTTTCCTTCTCTTAAACTAGGGTGATGTTATGACAGTGTAGTGATTTATTTTTTTTCCCCTGATCGTGGTTAAAAAAAGGAATTTTGAAAACCAAACCTCTCTTCTCCTCTCTTTTCTTCTTTTGAAAAAAGTGGTGCAGCAGGTGTTTTATTTTAAAAAAGTGGTGCAGCAGGTGTTTTATTTTGAAAGTGATGCAGCAGGTGTTTTCTTTTGAAAGTGGTGCAGCAGGTGTTATATTTTGAAAGAGTGGTGCCATGGGGTTTTAGGCTGTAGCATTTTTATGGCGTCATATTTGTGTCATATGTCGAGCGAGCGATAAAACACACATACGAGCAAATTATCTTGTACTGCACGCGCAGAGTAAACTGCACTCACTTTTTTATTCCTCGCCTGCACAAATTCAACAACCGAGAGCATACAGGGAGATGAGAGCGAGTAAAAATATACAGCAAGAGCTAAAAAATGCATAGTGATAGGTATATTAAACTCTACAGCACGTGCATAAAGAGTTGCTTTGCGCGCGCTGGGGTGTTGCAGCGCTCTCCCTCTCTCCCTCCATGCTCTCTGCTCGCTTGAGTCACAGGGTGCGTCTCAAAGCTCCAAAGTTCCATCCTTCCTTCCTCCACTTGCGTCGTTCACTTGCGTCTCAGTCCCTCCCACCAGAGATGCATGGGAGAGACGCGAGGAAATAAAGAGAGGAGAGAGGAACGGAGGAGATTTGTTTTTTAGAGCAATGGGACATCCTCTCCTTCAGAGCGTCACATGAAGCGACGTGTTTCAGTGATGACGGCATCAGCTGATCACCTCTGGATCATCTGTCAGTCAGCTCTAACAGCTGTTTGGGCATGTGCGCTGGGCACGTGCGCTGTGATAACTCTGATAAAACATAAGCATTAACAGAGCTTTGTCTGTTCCTTTAACCAGTTAAACACAAAGGTTACCATGAAGAAAACCTGCTCTCTGTTTATTCTGTGTGCTGTTTAGAAGCTCACAGATCACTTTTCCGGTAAAATGCGTAATTGTGAGATTATTTATGAATTATTTATCCTTTATGTAGAGCTCATGTGATTGTGAACTCTGAAGCTTCAGAGTTCACGATCAGATAAGGTGGGTTATATTCATATATTAATATAACCCACCTTATTGTGTCTCAGGAAGATATTATTGATCAGTCAGTTTTCTGTATTAATCCTCTGTTATATTGATTTGATGATGGTTGTGTTCAGTGTTTTGTGCTCTAAACTCACAGCGAACACTTTATTACCAGATTTATGATCAGTTTCTGAATGATCCTCCGTGCCTGTCCTCAGCTCGTCTTTTCTCTCATTAAACTCCGTTGTGTGTTTGTGAAGTTTAATGTGAAGTCTGAGCTGCTGCAGCGTCCAATCAGAGAGTGATATTCCCTATGGGGGCGTGTCTGTCAGTGAAAAGATTTCCGCAAGGCCGGCTCTCGTGTCTCCTCGATCATAGCTTCTCCGATCAGTCTCCTCTCTCCTCTCTCCTCTGAGCGCAATTATCGCTTTGGGACAGTCTTCAAAATGGCGACTGGGAAAGTACTTCCGGTGTCGTGGAGGAGATAGGACGGAGGAAGCACAAAGTTAACGCATTGAGACGCACCCAATGAGGGGCAAACGTAAACAAAGTCTTCGTCAGTTCAGAGGTCAGTGCAGCCGCACAGCGCTGTCTGGAGTGACACAGACTGCAGCAGAGGACTATCTTGGAGCGGACCATGATGGAATATTGGTGAAAAACATGAGTTTTTGGACGATTAATGCAGTTTTAGGAGCGGCGCTGTCTATGCCCCGATGGATCCCATTATACGGACATCCGCTGCACGATTTTGGATCTAAATATCTCCCGCAGCACTGCTTGGATCAGGAAAACCTTCTGGGTGAGTCTTTTGTTCTACTTCATTCTATAAACAGTGTAAAAACTGTATGAACTGAACTTATGCTTTAATTTCTCTTCCGCAGCGCTCTCTCATCAGTAAAGAGGCTGCATTTAGGAAAAACAGAATTAAAGTATACCAATAAGTCATTTTATAATGGCTTACTTCATGCATAACGGCTTTGTGCCTTAATTTCTCTTCTGCAGCAATCTCTTATCTTCTGCAGGCGCACCTGCCCTGCGTCTGCCTTCGCTGCGCAGACAGGGGCTCTAATTTTGTGGCGCATTTGCACGGAGGGAGGCGTATCTCCCTGTATGCTCTCGGTTGTTAAATTTGTGCGGGCGAGGAATAAAAAAGTGTGTGCGGCAGTTTACTCTGCGCGTGCGGTACAAGATAATTTGCTTGTATGTGTGTTTTATCGCTTGTTCGACATATGACACAAATATGACACCATACATTTTGCGGATGCAGCACTTGAGTGGGAGTTGTTGGTGTTGCTTTGCCCTTAGAGCTGCACATACTAAGGGGATATTCTGTGTTTTAGGTTTTTAGCAGCTGATGTTTCTGTTGGAGTGTGACGTTGAGACCGCTCTGCAGGTTGTTATCCTCTCTGGGCCTCCGTACTGAGTCTCTAGGAAAGAAATTGAAGTCATGACTGAGAGTCTGTCTGACGAGGTGAAGACCGACTTTTATCAAAACCTGACACTGCCAGACAGACCATAACCATGTAATCCTCACTCACATGAACACACACACACACACACACACACACACACACACACACACACACACACACACACACACACACACACACACACACGCACACACGCGCACACACACACACACACACACACACACACACAGTGGTTTCATTTTCATAGTAACCAGAGCAGACACACCATCATCAGTGGTTAAATGTGGACAAGCATTGACACACACTGTGTGTGAAGGGTTGCTAGGCAACGGAATTAGCCAACATCCAGCTTCTCAGAGAGAGAGAGAGGACACCTTCTGCTGTGTCAGTCAGATTTGATAGCAGCTGATGGCTGTTAATGTTTACCATTATCACTACCATTATCATTTACCATTATCACATGCAAATTAAGTTTGGAACAATGGGATTATTTCTTTTTATTTGGATTAAACTGGATTATTAGTATCTGATTGGCTGTCAGCTCTTTCTAGAGATGGGGCCTGTACAGGGGTGTATTTCAAATCAGACATTAAGCTGCTCAGAATAAAAAACAAGATAAAGGGTTAAACACAGACTAAGGGCTATAACATGAGCTCAAGGCTAAATCATTCGTTAAAGGCTAAAACATGGAAAAAGCCTAAAACACTATCTAACGGCTAAAAGATAAGCTAAAGACTAAATCACAGGAAAAAGACTACAACATGAGCTAAAAGGTAAAACACAGGCAAAAGGCTAAAACACAAGCCTATCATGAGCTCAAAGTGATACACCGGGATGGAACAAGTTGGGTCCTATCACAAGGTTTAGGGCAGAAATTACCCCTACAGCAGTGTTTTTGTGCAGCAGAAGCCCAGGGCGCACGCACCAAACACCCCCTCCCTGCTCCTCTGCTGGTTTCCTCTGCACTCAGACGGGGCCATTTTTCACTTGACCAAAAACACAAATAAATGGACTCCCACAGAAAAAAATCTGACATCGGTCTGAATTCACGCTTAATTTAGAGAATTTTCAGCACGTTACTTTCACACAAAATCACCGCTAAATAAGGCTCTAGTTCTCATCGTGTCTCTTTGTCCTGGCAGACTACCTGCATTTGTTTATATCTGGCACGCTGCGCGCGGACTGATACACTAAGTGGCGAGCTCCTTTAAGTTCTGTGGCGTTGCCCCTCTTCTCCATGCTTGTTTTGGTTACTCATCGTGTTTTTCCGCCAATTTCACTTCTGGTTCCACCGCGGTCAGCAACAGACATTTACAAAATAAAAGCATGTGAGCAACATGCACTAATGTGCGATAAAATATTCAACGGCGTTAATAGATCTACGGGTTAATGCGAAAATGACGCGTTTACTTGCCCAGCACTATTAATATTATATCTTCACTGCTGTCTCATATGTTCTTAGTGAATATGTTGTTGATGTCCTTTACTTGTACTTCTCATTTGTTCCCCATTGAGATTTGATGATATCTGCAATATTTACTGTCATCTCCTCAAACGTTGATCTCTAATGGCGGCTTAAACATGACTAATATCACGAGGACAGGAAGCATGTCTGTTTGAAACCAGAGGAGCTGATTTCTAGGATCTACTCTGTAGGTTAGGATATACAGAGGAAGAAAAAGATCTCTGTGCGTGCTCTATCTCCCTTTTGTAAACTTTACCCACAGATTACCAACAATCTGTTACTGTGTATATGACTCAGTTTATTCGACATTACTTTACTGTTCCTCACTGCAAACAATGGTCAAGTGGTCAAGGTAATGTTTTTGTTCACTGAGCTTTGTCCGGGGCTAAAACTCGACGGTCAGGAGGAGACTCTGAACAAACGTTTCGAACAGCTGGGGGTGGCAGCCTCTCTTTTCTGTGTTTCAGCGGTGTGGAGGTGAATGTATCTTTCTCATAGTTATGAAAACCCGCAGGAGACATCGTAAAGGCTTTGTAAAGAATCCCATCCTTGTTGATGAACAACAACTGATGAGCTATCTGCTAACAGACGGTGCAGAAGGTCTATGTAAACACAGTTACAGGCTATTAGATAGCCGCTAGCATTAGCCGTTTGTATGGCTGGCTACCTGATGTATGAATAAAACAAGACAATAAAGTCAGATCACATGATTACCTGTCCAGCAGAAACTCGGCAACATTGGCGTCACTCTTGAATCCCTTCAAGTCCTTCAGCTCTCTCCATCGTGAAAATGCAGCTCCAATGTTTACTCTAGTTTTGCTGTCACGATATCCAAACTTATTTTATTTGTCGTCTACTCAACTGAATACAGACTGAATAGCATCCAGTTGTTGTGTTCAACTCTGCCAGTAAAGACTCACGGTCACGCGCATGGTACAGGGTCACACCTCATCCAGGTTCTCCTCCAATCATTCATTTTGGAATGAAATGAATGATGGGCTTACTCATCTGCTGATACAGACCACGGACATTTCTTAAGTGTCAGTGCACTATGTGTATGACTTGCTACCAGTGTATAGATGACTTTTTGACAGTTATTTAAATAAAGACTTAAAAAAAATATGACCTACCATACCTCTAAACTGTCTGTGCTAATGTTCATTCCATCCCACGAGAGACATGAACACATATTTAACAGAGCAAACACGCCTTGATAATGCTGAGTTCCATTTGTACTCAGAAGTCAGGAGTGGGAGTGATGTCATCTCCGAGTTAGGTGTTCCAGTTGCCAAGTCGGAAAAACTCGCAGTACAAGCAGTGTTTCTATATATTAACATCAAATGATACCATGTGTACGAAGTCGGGGTTCCGACTTCTGAGTACAAATGGAACGCAGCATAAGAGTCATGTCTTTACCACAATGGGTGATAGTGCTCATGGGAAAGGTAGTCTTTATTCTGGAAAAACACCATTAATTCTGACCTTAGGGGTCACTGTGATCAACACCAAACAGAGAGTCCTCACAAAGACTTTGAACTGAAACATTCATTGTCCATAAAAAAAGCTCATTAGATTTCTCTGTCCTCACTTAGTGTCATTTTGAGGTTAAATTACACACATCTGTCTGATACTTTCCCCACTTAACATTTCCCTGATTAGTCGATGGACTAAGCCTCTTCTCTCTAAGCGTCTGTGGATCGATACTAAAATATCAATACTTCCAATTCCAGCTCTCTGTGCTCCGAAATCAATCCTAAACCCAGAGTGTCGATACTTTTGATACTTCAGTCATTTGAGTTTCTGTAAATCATGAACAGGAACACAATGAAAAGTCACCAAACTGTTGAGAATGTATCTGAATGATACGCCGTTTTGTGGGAACTACTTTTTCTTCTGCCTTGCTAAGTGCGTAATGCGTAAGTGCAGGTGCACGCTGCTCAGTGTGTCACTCACTGTCATGCTGTCACAGGACAGAATGATAAACTGCAAAAGAAGTTGTGTGTAGAGCTGTTTTAGCTCCACAAACAGCCAAAATACTGTTGGGACATTTTTAGAAAAAGCGTCAGGACTTGTGGCAACACAGTGAACTTCGTTTAACACTTTGGGTTGAATCACAACCAAGAATACGAAGCATTTATGATGAGGGGGAGAGAGGAGAAGGAGAGAGCAGCATCAGGTGCTGTTAGGGCGAGGCAGACATCTCTGATTGAGACCTTTGGTGCTGCAGGCAGGCCCCTGCAGGCCTCACTGTTGTAGGCTCACATTAGCCCCACGCAGTGCTAGTCCGGTTGAGGGAGCCGCATGGCACAACGGAAAGAATCCGCAAGAAGTCTACCTTTTCCAGACACCGGAGAGGGTCTGCGTCAAGCTGAATGAAATACGACGAGCTGTACAGGAAATTAATTGCCGGGTGGCATGAAGATCCGTTGTTTTTTAAAATAAAATCAGTGAACAAACTAATGTAACTTGACTCTTCTCTGACAGCACAGTCGCGCTAGTAGTACTACCACTACTACTACTACTACTACGTGACCTCGTGTCATCCGGTGTGATGTCATGTTTACATTTAGTAAATGTAAACATGACATCACACCCGATGACAGGAGGTCGCATTTTGACAACAAGGGACGACGAGAGACTCCTCCTTGAAGTGGAAAGTCATCCCATTTTATATGACACTTTCCATACTATTATAAGGATAATACAAGAAAAGACAAAAGTAACGTGATTAAAAATGATAAACATTAGAGGAATAAAGCTCTCGTGCAAGTCCAGAAAAGATCGTGAACCCACGTGAGCTTCTACACTGGCGAGTGCCCGTTCCGCACCCAGCACCGGAGCCAGCTGCAGCCTCTATCTGGAGCTGATGTGAGTGGCAGCTTGTGGAAAATCCACACCGTATCTGGACTGCAACCGTTCAGGAGCCAATGTGAGCTTGGCGTAAGAGTAGCTAAGCACTGCTGCTATTGTTCAAATGAATAGATATGGTTATCAAATAAGTAACAAAATAAATACATGCTTCAATAAATAAGGCTACGTTCAGACTGCAGCCGTTGATGCTCAATTCCGATTTATTGCTCAAATCCGATTTTTGTGTTTGACCGTTCAGATAACACCTGTAATGTGACCTGACTGCAGACTGTGATGTGAACAGCTCACGCTTCAGAAGTGACACGCATGCTCAGTTTAACATTAATGACATCACGCACAGCATGGTGTGAAGAGGAACAAACACAGAGCAAAACTGTGCTTCACAATGCAGGAAAGTTTGTTTCTATAACGCAAAACCTGATGTCACAGCTCACCTAGAGTGAGCTCTTATTAAAGTAATTATGGCTTTATTTTATTTCTTATAAACCTTATGGTGGACACTCTCTCCCACACCGGGGTCTCTCCCGCAACGGAGTCTCTCCCATTGACCCTGCTACAGCTCAGAGCGTAGTGCGCTGAACAGGTGAACAAAGAGGCAAAAACTTAGTTTTGTCATCTGTTCTGATGTTTCATAGTTTGTCTGGGGCAGATCAGACAGGAGCAGACGCATCTCTGACTGACGCTGTCTCATAGGAAAGTACAGCAGCGCGCAAATACGCACGGATGAGATGGACAGCAGTGGATCATCGGTGTCTCTGCGTCCTGTAAACTGGTATCTTAGCCTGATTAATCCATTCAAAAAGGCGACGCAGTGTTAATGAACTTAATTTGTTAGATATCATAATACAAACGTACGATTCATTCACCTTTATCCTTTATTGTGTGTGTCATGGAGACGCCAGTCGATGTCCCAGCACTCTCTCACTTTCCTCATCACTCATCCTTTTATGCATCGTTTAATCAAGCTTGTAGCTGGATGAATAACTAAAACTCTTTATTTAAAAAAAGCATACACTTTTTAACAATCACCTTTATATTAACCTCTAATTATGTTCTGTCCATGAAGTGACTTTGAAAACATTTGCCCTAAGGTAAACTCCTGCTGTAGAATGATGTCAAAGTCGCATTAAATGTGACCTGGCTGTTCAGACCTCGGTCGCACTGAAGAAAACTGGATATGTATCTGATTCAGTACCACATTTGAAAGTGGCCTGAATCAGATTTGAAAAGGTCAGATTCCATGCGACTTGTGCTGTTCACACTGTCAGAAACAAATCAGATACAGGTCACATTTGAGCCAAAAAATCAGATTCAGGCCACTTTTGACTGCAGTGTGAACGTAGCATAACTGCATGAGTTTGTTTCAAGTGATAATACATGTGTCAAGGAGATCATCTCACAAAGGCAAAAAGCCAGGATTGATTTGGGAAAGTTTCCTAAAGAATTGATAAATAAAACAAACACCAGGTGTCTTTGGATTACACAGAACAATTGCAATGAACAGTCATGGTGAGTTAAGAAATATATAATATAAGATGAATGAAAAATAAAATTTAAACTTTAAAAATAAATCCATTACAGTTTAAAACCTGTCTAATTTCTTCAACAGTTAGATAAATGATTCAAAATGTAGGTATTGACAATCTTGTGAAATTATTGTGGCATGTATTTATTTAACTAAATATTGTACTGTCAAGTTTGCGACATGAAATGTGCTCTTTTTTTTCTCTCTCTGTCTTTTTTTTTTTTTTAGCATGTATTTACACAAAGAATCGGTATCGGATCGGTATCGTCGATACCAGCCTGAGTTTAATCAGGATTGGATCGGAAAGGAAATCAGTGGTATTGAACATCACTAGTTTGGAGGGACTAACAGAGCCTCTGAGGAGTCTGAAGATTGATGTTTCTGTTGTTTTGTTTAGAGTCTGGTTACCTGTTAGCAAAAACCAGCATCATCTGTCCATATCACAGGTACTCTGAGTCACTGCAGCACTTATCCAGAGAAGCTAACACCAGCAGCAACTTGTTGTCGGCTGTGCTGCTCTCCAGGTCCTTCCTCTTACAGCGTCTCCAAACCCAGCTGGGGTCTTGTGGGCTAAACCTTCGTTTGTGTTTTTTATTTTATTATTTTTTTTTTTTCAAATCCACAGCCTCCTGGGCCCGTGAAGCTGGATTAGCTCTTAGAGAGATAACTTTCTGGATAAGTTTCGGGTTTTCTGTACTACGAATGTGGATCTCTTTTTATCCATACACGTTGCCCCGGTAACTGATGCTGAACGCCAAACCTGGTCTGGAGCAGGTTAAGTTCCAGGATAAGAGCTCACGGGGTGTGACAGACCGCCTGCTGACCAATCAGTTCTCTCTCTTTTTTCTTATGGACTGTGAACAAACAATATCTTACTGATCATCATAACTGAGACATTGTCAGGGAAAAGTAGAAATGTGTGCTAATGGAATCGTTCATACTGACCACTTTGAAGGATGTTTTTATGTTTATTTTTTATTAGCTCCCACATCCTTTTTCCCCCACTGCTATTGCATCTGCAATACAAAGTGCCTATAATGAGCGTTTTCCTTGGGATTTGTAGGAAAGTGGACTCTTTCTAATTATGATGTCGGATATGATGCTGATCACACTCACACACTGACTGACAACATGAATGTATAAGGACCTGACTGCCCGTGTCGTCACATGATGAGATAGGTCTATTAATATCAGCATTTTGGAAATTTACACATTCACAGAGTCGGCCATTTTTTGCCAGCAACCCCTCCGGCTTCTCATGGCCGCAGTCGTGTTGCTCCTGGCCTGGATTATATTGCGGTACTTCCGTACTTTTGCAGGATTTTCCATTGTCCATTGAAAATGCTCCGGGGCCACTAACCACGCCCATTTTATGTGTGCGTGCACAGATCCCAGCCAGATTCACTTATCGAGTTGATAACGAGCCTCGTAGTACAGCAGATCTGGATGACAGAGATCCGGTGAAGTTCAGCAAGTTGTGGCAGAGTTATCCTGGATGACTTAATCCAGCTTCGTAGTACAGGCCCCTGGTGGTCAAAATGTGAAACTTTGTGTCATCCATTCGATCACTTCTGTACTGCAGAACACAGCCAGTAGAGGGTGCTACTGAGGCCTAAGAGGTTATTAATAAATGTCAGACTTAGGCTGTGTTCCAATTCAGGGGGCTGCAGCCTGCGGAGGCTGAATTTGAAGACCGGTTATGCCACAGTGTGTGTCGTAGGCTGTCACATTTCAAAGGCTTCTTGGAAATGTGGCTGATGCAGCCGTGGCGGCCGCCAAACCCAGCCTCCTTTTTTGGGTGCCGCAAAGGACAGATCCGATGAATCTTTCTTAGCCTCACATATCCCAAGATTCAGCGCCTGTGAAGGCCGTATATAATGGTCATGGCTGAACTCCAGAAAGAGTCCTGTTTCACTCAGATGTGAAGGATGTCTGGCAACAACTATGTGTTTGTATTTCTAAAACATTGAAGAAGAATTTGTTTTACTGTGGAAAAATGTGTCTGGGCTCTTTTTAAATAGTATATATGGGGAAAAACAGTAATTCGGTATAAATCTTTTCGTTATTAAAAAATTCTATGTTCATAACTTTTATGATGTTTTTATTTTCTATTTTTTTTAAACTAGAAATTCAAGCAAAACATTCAATAAATTAAGTTCGCTAAAAAAGTAACTTAAACTATAACAGCTTGCATTAATATATTTATTATAATTTGATCCAACATCCCTCCTAGCACTTGTTCAAATATTGAAAATGTACGTTGTTGCTTAACTCTTACATGTATATTGTTGTTCTATACTTATGAGTAAAAGAAAATATGATAAGTGAAACATTTTTTAAAAATGAAAGTAAGAAATACTGTTTTAAATGTAAGGGTTTAGGCAGTAGGAGCTGGTGGAGTTTTATCCAGGGGGGGCTATAACTCCAAAACAGACATAAACCAATAAGCAAGCAAACATGCTAGGGTATCACACCTGTGCATTCACATCAATGAAAACAAAACAAAAAAGCAACATTATACTGTTAAGCCACAGATGTTGACACAGGCTATTATTTTAGATAGGATGTGCCTGTTTTTGTTAACCTCTTCATTGTGTTTACAGATCCCTATCCTGTAGCCCTCATCAAGCTGACATGAAATGTTTATTTTTCCAAACATAGCTATTCGCAGGGCATTTTCCATGTGGATCCCAGTTTTTTTAATCAGAAATACCTGTCTTTATCCATGCTGGGTCAGATCCTGACATTTGAAAAAGGAGGCAGGGAAAACAGAATAAAGCATTAGCCTCACTACATGCCGTTAGCCAAGCCTTGCTGCTAAACCAGGTCTTGGAAAAAGAGCGGGTGTATTGCTTCCCTCTATCTTTCCCCCGGCTCAACCTGTCAATGAACCACACTTTATAGCAGACGGCTGTGACATTGGCTCCATAGCGGGAAGGTGGTGGTATGCAAATCCAGCTGCATTCAGCTCTGGGCGCAAGAAAGGTGTGCCCTGACACGGTCCTATCTCTTGTATTGAAGAGACGCCACTGCAACGAGAGATCTCTGCGGTCACGCGAGTGTGTGGTATCATTTCCGGTTTTTCCTTTACTCTGTGTACAGCACGGTCGTGTCGTTCGCTCTCAATCTATCTGTTGTTTTACCTGTTACGGACTTTCACTCTTTTCAATCTTACCATCTTATCGATCTATAGTAGTTTACACCAAGCACTCTGCCTTTTTTCCCACAAGGGTGTACACTTTTTCGGTGTTCTGACGACTGGTTTTCCTGTTAGCCTTTTAGCTCCCCAGCACTAGCGATGTCTCTCCACTCTAGCTCCAGCTCTCACTCTGACTCTCCTTCTGCGGCTCGTTTCTGCCCGATGTGTCAGATGTTTAGTTATTCCTCTTCCTCCTTTACGGATAATGATATTTGTATTAAATGTAGCTTATTTGTAGCTCTGGAGGCAAGGGTTTCTGAATTGGAGACGTGGCCCCGCACCGAAGCTAAGCCACATTTAGCTAATGCTAGCCAGCCCCCTGTAGCCGGTGCGGGCCGTCTTAGCTTAGCCTCCCCCCCGGCAGATCCCGAGCAGCCAGGATGTAGTGGCTGGGTGACCGTGAGAGGGAAACATAGCCGCAAGCATAAAAATCGCACGCCGGATAACCGTAACGTTCACATTTCCCATAAATATGCCCCTCTTAGCAACACACCTGCTAAGAAACTCAACACTCTGGTGATTGGTGACTCGGTAATACGGAATGTGAAATTAGCGACGCCAGACACCATAGTTCAGTGCCTCCCGGGAGCCAGAGCGGGCGACATTGAAGGCAACTTAAAACTGCTGGCAAAGGATAAACGTAGATTTCGTAAGATAGTTATACATGTCGGCGTTAATGACTCCCGACGTCGCCAGTCGGAAGTCACAAAGATTAATGTGGAGTCGGTGTGTGCTTTGGCCAAAACTATGTCGGACTCCGTAATTTTCTCTGGCCCTCTGCCAAATAGGGCAAATGATGAGATGTTTAGCCGCATCTCCTCATTCAACCGCTGGCTGTCGAACTGGTGTCCAGATAATGGCGTGGGTTTTATTGACAACTGGCGATCCTTCTGGGGCAAGCCTGGTCTAATTAGCCGAGATGGCGTTCATCCCACTCTGGATGGCGCAGCTCGTTTAACTAGAAATCTGGCTGATTTTATTAGTTTACCCATCTGACAACTCAGAGTGGAGACCAGGCAGCAGAGCAGCAGTCCTACACGCTCCTCTGCGTTTCCCTTAGTGCAGTTTCCCAGCTACTCCTGTTGTAACATAGAGACTGTGTCGGTTCCCTGACCAAGACCCTTTTTCTATAACAATAAAAATAACAATAACAACAATAATTATTATAACAACAACAACAACTACTATAATAATAATAATAATAATAATAATAATAAAAATAATAATAAAAGAGTGAATTATGATAATCTTATAAAAATTAAAACTTCCGGTGCGGATGAACCACATGACGCTAAAGTCAAATGTGGTTTGTTCAATATTAGATCTTTATCATCTAAAGCTGTGCTAGTTAATGAACTTATATCAGATTATCACATTGATTTACTTGCTCTGACTGAAACCTGGCTGTGTGAGGGTGAATATGTTAGTTTAAACGAGTCCACTCCTCCCAGTCACCTTAATACTCATAACCCTCGATACACAGGCCGTGGGGGGGGAGTGGCAGCTATCTTTTACTCTAGCTTTAATATAAGCACCAGACCTAAACTAGGCTTTAGCTCTTTTGAAAGTCTTTTTCTCAGTTTCTTGCATCCAGCTGTAAAAACCGCGCAACCGTTTTTGTTTGTTATCGTCTACCGGCCTCCTGGCGCGTACTCTCAATTTCTCTCCGACTTTTCAGAGTTTCTTTCTAATATCGTTCTTCTGTCGGATAAAATTATCATTGTCGGTGACTTTAATATTCATGTGGACGTTGTTGACAATAGTCTTTGTATTGCCTTCATGTCTTTACTGGATTCTTTTGGTTTCACACAGTCTGTGAACCATCCTACTCATCGCTTTAACCACACCTTGGAACTTGTTCTTGCTTATGGCGTGGAACCTGTCAACTTGGCTGTCTTGCCGCAGAATCCTCTTCTGTCGGATCATTTCTTCATTACTTTTGAATTCTTGCTGTCGGATTTCTCACCTGCAAACAAAATCATCTTGTCCAGGAACTTGTCTGACAGAGCTGTAGACATTTTCAAGGAAGCAATTCCTGCTGCCTTGAATTCTTGCTCTACTTTTGCAGAGAGCTCTTGTGCTCCCTCTCAGCTTGATCAACTTGTTGCGGATACCACGGGTTCTCTTCAAGCCGTCCTCGATTCAATTGCTCCGCTCAGACAGAGGACTCTCAGACGACATCGTTCCGCTCCGTGGTACAACGCTCAAACTCGTGAGCTCAAACAACAAACGAGGAATTTAGAAAGAATATGGCGTTCGACTAAAACAACCGAATCCTGCTCGCGTTGGAAAAATAGTCTAAATGAATAAAGAAAGGCTTTGCGACTGGCGCGTGCAACTTACTACTCGACTCTTATAGAAGAGAATAAAAACAATCCTAGATTCCTTTTCAGCACTGTAGCCAGGCTGACAAACAGTCATAGCTCTACTGAGCCATGCGTTCCTCTATCGCTTAGCAGTGAGGGCTTTATGAGCTTTTTTAACAATAAGATATTAAAAATTAGAGATAAAATTAGTAGCGTGTTACATGCAACCGCGATAGAACCTTCGATCGATGGCGAATTTGCGGAAATGTCGCTTAGAGCTAATATACTCCTGGACTGCTTCTCGCCTGTGGACCTGTCAGAGCTGGATTCAACTGTCACTTCAGCCAAACCATCAACTTGTCTTCTGGATCCCATCCCAGCTTGGCTGTTAAAGGAAGTCTTTCCCTTGGTCGGATCTTCTTTACTAAGGATGATTAATGCGTCTTTACTGTTGGGCTACGTGCCCCAACTTTTTAAAGTTGCTGTTATTAAGCCTCTTCTTAAAAAGCCTACACTTGATTCAGGCTCTTTGGTCAACTACAGACCAATATCTAACCTCTCTTTCGTTTCTAAGATCTTGGAGAAAGTTGTTGCGAGTCAGCTCTGTGATTTTCTTCATAGCAACAGTCTTTTTGAGGTCTTTCAGTCTGGGTTCAGAGCTCACCACAGCACTGAGACTGCACTGCTGAAAGTAACCAACGATCTACTTTTGGCTTCGGACAGTGGTCTTCTTTCTGTGCTTGTCTTGCTTGATCTTAGTGCCGCTTTCGACACTATTGATCATTGCATTCTTCTGCGGAGATTAGAGAGTCTTCTTGGTATCTCAGGAACCGCTTTAGCCTGGCTTCGATCGTATCTTTCGGATCGACATCAGTTTGTTCATGTGAACAACGTCTCTTCTTCTCACACCAGGGTGCAATATGGAGTTCCTCAAGGTTCAGTGCTCGGACCGATTCTTTTCATCTTGTATATGCTTCCTCTCGGCACTATATTGAGGAAACACTCCATAAACTTTCACTGCTATGCAGATGACACTCAGCTTTACTTGTCAATGAAGCCTGAAGAAACCAACCGCTTATCTAAACTTGAAGCATGCCTCAAAGACGTAAGGTCCTGGATGAGCAGAAACTTCTTACTGCTGAACTCAGAGAAGACTGAAGTCATTGTTCTTGGACCTAAACATCTCAGAGAAGCTTTCTTGAACAACATCGCCGCGTCTGACGACATCAGCTTGGCTTCCAGCACCACTGTCAGGAACCTGGGAGTTCTTTTGGAACAGGACCTGTCCTTTAACTCTCACATCCAACAGGTCTCAAGGACGGCATTTTTTCATCTTCGCAATATCAAGAGAATTAGACACATCTTGTCTCGGAGCAACGCTGAGAAACTGGTCCATGCTTTCGTTTCTTCTAGGCTGGACTACTGTAACTCTCTTTTATCCGGCTGTCCTAATAAGTCTATTAGGACTCTTCAGCTGGTTCAGAATGCTGCTGCTCGGGTACTGACTTGGACTGGGAGGAGAGAGCACATCTCTCCAGTGTTAGCGTCTCTTCACTGGTTACCTATAAAATCTAGGATAGAGTTTAAAATTCTTCTTTTGACTTACAAAGCGCTTAATGGCATCGGGCCATCGTATCTTAAAGACTTAATTGTTCCGTATAATCCGTCTAGGTCTTTGCGTTCTCAACATGCAGGTCTGCTCGTTGTACCTAGGGTCTCTAAAAGTAGTATGGGAGGTCGAGCCTTTAGTTATCAGGCTCCTCTTCTTTGGAATAACTTACCGGTTGAGGTCCGGGGAGCAGACACGGTCTCAACCTTTAAGAGTAGACTTAAAACTTTCCTTTTTGATAAAGCTTACAGTTAGAGCTGGATCAGATCTGAACCAGCTCTTAGTCATGCTGCTATAGGTTTAGACTGCTGGGGGGAACTGACACACAGGGCTCCTGTTTCCCTCTTTTTCTGTCAGTCTAACTTCTAGTCTTAATGTCCTGTTATAGTTACTGACCATACACCTCTCTGGGAGGGTCTGAGTTTGTCTTGTAGGTTCCTGGGGATCGGTGAAGAAGACGGCCTGCTTCTGTGCTCCTGTCCGACACCAGCTACTACGGCTTTGGATTGTTGCCGGGAATGGCCTGCTGGTTTCACCTTAACTGTCGCCACAGCGCCAAACTTCAGACTGCGTCTGTTTCTCTCTCTCTCCCTTTCTGTGTGTGTGTGTGTGTGTGTGTGTGTGTCTGTCTGTGTCTGTGTGTGTGTCTGTGTGCGTGTGTGTGTATCCCTATTCCCCCCCCCCCCCATTCTCTCTCCCACTCTCTCTCCTTTATCTGTCTCTCTCTAACCCCAACACAGTCGACACAGATGTCTGTCTAACATGAGTCTGGTTCTGTCCGAGGTTTCTGCCCGTTAAAGGGAAGTTTTTCCTCTCCATTGTAACTTGCTAAATGCTGCAAAGTCCTGTACTCATGGTGGATTAAGATAAGATAAGACTCCTTATCTTGTCTTGATGTTGGGTTTCTGCTAATAAAATTTTATTAACATTTACGGGTCTAGACCTGTAAATGTTTTTGTAAAGTGTCTTGAAATAACATTTGTTATGATTTGGCGCTATATAAATAAAGATTGATTGATTGATTGAACGTGGGGTCTATTGCCAAAGATTTCTGCGCCCTGGGGTGGAAACACCTCACCAATCAGATAACACAGATTAATGAAACAACTGTACTCATCATGAAATGTAGGATATTCATCATGCAAATTGAATAGAATATATATATCTATTCATGCAAATAGAATATAATGTCCTGAACTATATATATATATATATATATATATATATATATATATATATATATATATATATATATATATATATATATATATATATATATAGTTCAGGACATTATATTCTATTATTTGTTTTTATTTTTTAATGTCTCATTCTTCAAGGTAATGTTGACGATAATGACAGTGGGGCGGCGCCCTAGCGCCCTCTATTGGCCCCTGGGTTTAGGTTCACATGTTTGGAAAGTAATGTAGCCTGGCAGGTGAGGACAGTGCTGTGTGACGTCAAGAGTGGTAAACAGGAAATGCTCCATAGACCAGACCGTCTTAATTCAGTTTGGTATTTGCAATCAATGCTGGCTTCAAGGACTGGGTCCTCCGAAGGCTGCAGCCTTTGTGGCCTGCATATCCTGAATTCGGTGGTGCATCCAGAGCTGCAGGTTGTTGTTTTCTTGCTACCTGCAGCAGAGTGTACTGCAGCACTGTGTGTTGGTGTTTGCAGGAAGGATGGGAGGAACATGAAGTCATTGTTTCTCATCAGACTGAAGCAGAAGCATTGAACAGGTTAATGTGTGAACACATGTAGCGTGAGTGTATCTGAGTGTTCCCTGCAATCAGAGCAGCAGCAGAACAGTGCTGAGTGTTTGGATCATTAACATGCAGCATTCAGCAGCCTGCTATCACACTCATCCCTCTGTCTCTGCTGCTGCTGCTATCTGCTCTGTGCATGTCCAACAATTGTGTTTTTATATCAATGATGCAGAAAGCAGGAAGCAGTTCTGGGTTTTAATTGTCAGGCCTCTGCAGTCACTCTGAACAAATGAGCATCTCTTTTCAACTGTGCAGCTGTCATGCCTCCCTAAACAGCGGGTTGGACAGGGACTTTTGAGTCCCTGTGACCTGAGCGGGCTAATGCAGATCTGTAGAGGCTGATGGTTTTCCAATAAAATGATAGACTGGTTCTTTTAGAGCCCTGTTTTCACCAAGCCGCTCAGTTAGGTTCCTCTCAGTACGACACACATTTTTTAGCATTTCCACTGACTAATCCGGGGACAGATCCCCAAATAACCAAGACGAGCCGTCCCACTTTTTGGGACCCTTTTGTTTGGAGCCAGACAAAACCGATCTGACCCCAGAAGGTGGAGCTTCAACACTGCAGTCTGTTGATTGGTGGAAAGAATGGTCACTTCCTGTGAAACAGCAGCTGCTGTATTTCTCCTGGCAGCTCACAGTCTTCTCTGAAACAAAGCTTGATTGTTCTTTGTAAAAAAGAGACACATGACAATCACAGAGAGGATGAAATGCTGGATGTCTTTCATTGTTGCTCTTTGTTTACTGTGTCTCTTTTTTTTCTTCATTGGACTTATAAGCAGGGTACACTGTCGCTCTGCTGTGGCGTCACACTATTATGGATCTGATGCAGCTATGTCATGTCTGATACGTTAAGTTCATCTTTTGTTTCATCAGTTTTGTCTTATGTTTACCTGGTCTGGTTCTGTGTTAGTCACGTCTTTCCTCTCGTTGCAGGCTACGTCCTGCCCTGGTGTTTTCCCGCCATTGTGATTGTCATCCCTGCCCCTAATTGTTCTCACCCGTGCCCCTTTACTTCCTCTATTTTAGTCTGTGTCTTTCCCCTGTCCTGTGCCAGATCGTCACGTCTTGTACCGATCGTCAAAGAGTCATGCTGTCAAGTTAGTTAAAAGTCTTACCAGCTAAGCTGTGAATTTGGGTTTTTCTTTGGACCTTGACAATTCTATCAAAGCTTTTTGTTCGGAAGTTGAGCGTTTGAGTCTTCTTTGCCAGAATCTTGTCAAGCTATCAGCATCCAGCTCACAGGCTGCCTTCCACGAGGGGGCACACTTGGCTGTGAAAACGCAAACAGGACCAACGCTGACATGGGTATTTGCTTTATTTTTTCACAGAGCTCTTCTTTTTGTTTTCCCTCAAGCAATGTTTCAGCAACTGCACTCATGCATTCCTTAACAAGCCCTCCATCAGTAAATGGCTTTTTGTGTTGACCCAAAATCCAAGCAACTCTGAGAGAACAATCATGAGCACGTTGTTGGGCAGTGAATGAGTGGCTTAAGATCCTGGTGGACTGGTGATATTGGGCTCTGAGACTACTTATTGTCCATAATCTCAGCTCAGATTTGGGTGGGTATATTTGTTCAAAACCTCTGTGTTTTGTCTCAGAATGGCGTTTCACATTACCACTTTTTATTAGTGCCACAGTTTCTGAACATATGAGGCACAATGGTTTAATGCTCCCAGTGGGAATGATCATATATGAGACTGTCCATTCAGGGTTAAATGCTCTATTTTCACTGTTGACTTTTCTTTTCTTTTCTTTGAGAGCATCATTTTCTTTGTATTTTCTCCCTTAACCCATCCTGCTCTGTCTTTAGCTTGGCTTCCTCCCTCGTAGCAGTCTCTAGCTCCTCCCTTCTTCTGGCTTCAACTTGGCTTTCTCCCATGTGGCGGTCTCAATCTCTCGCTTCCTCAGGCTTAAACTTGGCTTACTCCCACGTTGCAGTCTCTATCTCCCCCTTCCTCTGTCCTCAACTCAGCTCTTTCCTGCTTCACGGTCTCTATCTCTCCCTTCCTCAGTCTCTAACCAAATGTATTATTTAGTATTTCTCTTTCTTCTTCTCCGTCTTTCTCTGTACACCGTAAAGTCAATGTTTACTTCCGGGTGCACAGACTTGGTTGGCTCAGCAGTACCATGTGGGACGGCCTAACTTGCCTGTGATTGGTCTGTACGCCTCGTCACCCACCAAACTGCTGCCGTATAGTCTACAAAAGCTGCACCGCTTAAAACAGCGCCCCGTTAGTTTTTCAGTAATAACTCTTCTGTTTTGGCCGTGAGTCTGGGTCCGTATGGGACAGTTTCTGGGTCCGGACCCGGACCGGGTCTGCCAGTTAGGGACCTCTGCCTGATAACTAATGAAAATGAAACTTTTCAAAAAAAAGAAGAATTGAATACAAAGCAGCCTGTGGTGAATCTGCTGCGCTATGGGAGCGCTCCTCTCCTCCTCCTCCCCCCCCCCCCCCCCGTTCCTCTCTCCCGCGGCTGCAGCCTGCATGGCTGCCGCGGATCTGCAATCAGGCGTCGGCTTCTTAAGACGCTCTTCAGGTGTGGACCGGCGCCAGTGGATTCCGTCCTGCTACGTGGTAGTTTGGCCTCCCTTGTGATGAGTATAACTGATCTCACGTTTTCGAGTACCTTTTCCTGTGGAAGTTATATTCTGAACCTGTCTTTTTGCTGCTTTGTTCTAGTGCCTCCCTCGAGTCCCTGCTACAGCCCTAGCCACCTTCCACAGCCACAACTCTCTTTGCTCAGCGCTCTCAGGAAAGAGCTGTTTGTTAACCGGACTCTCATTCTCCATTACCCTCTCTGTACAATAAAAACTCTTAAAACTGCTTCCTTGCCTCCGCCTCGCTTTTGGGTCCAGCGAGTACCTGCTAGTTCTGCTCAGAACTGTAACACAGCCAAATGATATCTTCAAAATCACAACAATAATTGAATATGAGAAACAATTCTAAAAAAAATGTATTTTTTAGACTATTTTAAAGTCATTCCAGCCCATCTGGAATGACTGGAGAGTCAGCTTTTTTTACCTATACTGCAGCCAGTCACCAGGGGGAGCAGTTTTTGTGGCAACCTCACTTTGAGCTGAGCAAGATGACATCTTTTTTTTACAGTCTATGGTCTCAAATACACACCCACATGTCATGGTACATAGGTGAGAGTGACTCTTTGTAAAGCCCAAGCCCCCAGTCAGTAAATGAGACCATGTAAAAGCACCTGTGTGTGCGTGAGGGAGAGGGAGGGAGAGAGTGAGAGAAGAGAGAGAGAATTGAGAGAGAAGGGGGTTTATGTGTGTGTGTGTGTGTGTGTGTGTGTGTGTGTGTGTGCGTGTGTGTGTTGGCTTTTTAGGCATAATAAACAAACACGTGTTTCTCTGTCCCTCAATGACCTCATTAGTCAGCTGTGTGGTTACCATGGTGATGTGAGATTGGGTCGGATGTGTCAATGGAACACTGGAACTCCTTTGTGCATTGATCTAAAGCAGAAGTATTGGGTTAGACATAGATCCTAAAAACCCTGCATTTATGCTGAAACCCTTAAGGCTGGAACAAAAAGGATAACATTGAGAAACTCTGGAGACTCTGATGAACATGATGATGTGTTTCCCAAGTCTGTCGAGCAAGAAATTAGAGCAGGATGGCGATCTCCAAATGTAGTTCTAAATGGAGCTGAGAAGAAAAAATAGTCAGAAAATAACATTACACCCAGATTATGGGCACATAAGGTTTTCTCTCAAATTTGGGCATTTTTTTGGCAAAGCAGTACATTTTTTGCCAAAATACTCCCTTTGTAAGGAGCAGGAGAAGTCACAGAACATTTTATGTATTTTTTATTTTTTTGGCAGCTAAGATTTTGGAAGTTATGGCAATTTGTTCAAGAAAGTTGTAACATCTCAGCAGCAGCCTGCTTCACCTTAGCTGAAGAGGTTCTGCACTCTAGTAGCTGAGGTTGGAGGAAAAAAAATCGGAAAAGTTGATGTTGCTTAAACAGTGAAATCTCAAAAAACTCTGAAAGATATCCAAAAGTTAGGTTATACATGAAGGGCTGAGCAATTTGTGGATAATTTAAAGGAAAAAATGGAGTCTGTAGGTGGTAGTGTGCTGAAGTTTTAGCATCTTAAAGTGAGGGGAATTATGAGGAGGAGGGGCAAAGATTCCCATTCATTCTCTACGAGACATTTTTCACCGTTTTTGGTGAATAACTCTTCTGAAATTTTGCAAAATGACGAAAAAAGTTATAGTGCATCATTTCAGAGCAATCTTTTGATGTATAATTTGTGGGGGTTTCCTCAAAGTCCTGGGAGGAGTAGCAAATCAAATTTTTGGCCGGAAGATGATGAAGGAAAAAAAAAAAAAAGATGCAAAGGGAAGAGCAATAGGGGCTCTTGGCTTTGCCCTGGAGGAGAGGGCTGGTTTAAAGCCAGAGCATCTAATAATGGTAGTTTGGACTGTTAGATCACTGTTAGTCACTTCATTCGTGAATAGAAAAGTGTTTAAATGGTTGGTTGTTGTTTTCCATTTGTATTTGTATTTGAATTTATTTTGATCTCCATTAGCTGTAGCAAGTACAGCTGCTCTTTCTGGAGTCAATTCAACATGCTCCGTGCTAAATATTTACACCAGTGCTCACATCACCAACAAAACATAAACAAATAAATAAAACCCACAGAGTTTAAATCTACCCTCTGTGGCATGTCGTGTTTCATATTGATGTTCATCAGAGCTTAGACATAACTTTTGGAAGAGTACATTTGGTAATTTAGTCGTAACAATATTTTTAGTAAAATTAAGCAATGAGGCCGTAAATCTTTCTTTAACTTTTAGCCAAGACAATATGTTGTGCATCCAGTTCACATTAGTTCTGAGTGGACAACGAAGCGCACATCGAGCTGCTCTATTTTGGACAGTTTGTAAGGTCTTTATATGTGCACATGCACATGACCAAGTCTCAGGGCAGTAATCTAACTGCGACAGCACATGTGTCTTTATCACATCTGCTGTCATGTTGAGAAGTAGCATGTGAGAACATCTTCTTACCATTGAGAGACTTTGGCCCATCCTGCCAACTACTGTACGAATATGTTCTTACCATGATAGTTAGTTGTCAATCTCAACTACAAGAAGTTTTGTCACCCGTACCTGTTCAACACTAATGTCTTTGACAACCAGATGTAGTTTGGATTCAGTTAACAGCATATGTTTGGTTCCAAAGACAATACTTTTTGTCTTGCCAACATTTAGGAGTAGCTTGTTATTCATAACCCATTCAAGTACAGCTTCTAAGTCTTCCATCAAAATCAATCAATCAATCAATCAATCAATCTTTATTTATATAGCTCCAAATCATAACAAATGTTATTTCAAGACACTTTACAAAAACATTTACAGGTCTAGACCCGTAAATATTAATAAAATTTTATTAGCAGAAACCCAACATCAAGACAAGATAAGGAGTCTTATCTTATCTTAATCCACCATGAGTACAGGACTTTGCAGCATTTAGCAAGTTACAATGGAGAGGAACAACTTCCCTTTAACGGGCAGAAACCTCGGACAGAACCAGACTCATGTTAGACAGACATCTGTGTCGACTGTGTTGGGGTTAGAGACATTTTGGAGTTCTTCAACTGTAGCTTGTGATGAATAAATGGTTGAGTAATCAATGTACATTGCTATTTTTGCTTTTTTTAACACTAATGGCAGGGAATTAGTATATATAGAAAACAGGAGTGGTCCTAGACAGCTTCCCTGTAGTATACCACAGCAAACATTTTTCCCATCTGAGAAGCATCCATTAAAAAAGACAGCTTGCCTCCTGTTTTCCAGATAGCTCTGAAGCCAAAGTGATGCTGCTTGACCAAAGCCATAACATTGAATCTTTCTTAACAGAAGGTTGTGATCAATAGCTGAGCTAAAATCTAGCAATACAGCTCCTGCCAACCTTCTGTTATCTAATGCTGTCAGCCAATCTTTTGTCATCTGGGCCATAGCTGTAGCGGTTGAATGCACTGCTCTGTACGCATGTTGGAAATCTTTGTTTAAATTATTATCTGAGAAATATTTTTGAATTTGTTCAAAACAATCCTCTCCATAATTTTAATCAGAGCAGGTAACAGACTGACCGGTCTACTGTTAGGGCCACAGAAAGGTACGGTTGCATTTTTTTGTAATGGCACAATTTTAGCTGTTTTCCAAGCATGTATATAGACTCCCTTATTAAAACTCAAGTTTAAAATGTGAGCAATAGGAACTGCAATGAAGCTTGCAACAATTTCAATAATTTTGGATCTGTGGTGAATCTGCTGCGCTCTGGGAGCGCTCCTCTCCTTCCCCCTCCCCTCCCTGTTCCTCTCTCCCGCGGCTGCAGCCTGCACGGCTGCAGCAGATCTACAATCAGGCGCCGGCTTCTTAAGACGCTCGTCATGTGTGGACCGGCGCCAGTGGATTCCGTCTTGCTTCGTGGTAGTTTGGCCTCCTCTGTGATGAGTATACCTGATCTCGCGTTTTTGAGTACCTTTTCTTGTGAAGCTTGTTTACTGATCCTGTCTTTTTGCTGCTTTGTTCTAGTGCCTCCCTCGAGTCCCTGCTACAGCCCTTGCCACCTTCCACAGCCACAACTCTCTGTGTTCAGCGCTCTCAGGAGAGAGCTGTTAGTTACCGGACTCTCATACTCCATTACCTCCTCTGTGCAATAAAAACTCTTAAAACCGCTTCCTTGCCTCCGCCTCGCTTTTGGGTCCAGCGAGTACCTGCTAGTTCTGCTCAGAACTATAACAGAATCCACTGGCCTGAAGTATGGATCCAACCTCTCCAGAGGAGTTTAAGGAAGCCCTCACCCACCAAGGCATGCTGCTTGGAAGGCACGATAAGATGCTACAGGGGATTTTGGAGACTCTACAAGGCCTGCACCTTCAGATCAACCAGCTAACCCCGCAGGCTTCCTCCAGTGAGGTTAGAGTGCCCTCTGCTGACAGCAGTCCTGTGCTGCCCGCCCACCAACCCTCTGGCTCTGTTAGAGAGCCTTTTGTTCCCTCTCCCGAGCCATTTTCAGGTGATTTAGGAGCTTGTGCTCAGTTTTTGTTAAACTGCTCTCTTGTTTTTGATTTGCAACCCTCCAGCTATCCCAGTGATAAAGCTAAGGTAGCGTATGTAATTAATTCACTCCGCGGCCGGGCCGCTAAATGGGCCACTGCCCTTTGGCACAGTGATTCTCCTGTGCTTTCTTCTTTTTCAAGTTTTTCTTCTGAGTTAAAGAGAGTATTTGATCACCCAGTTAGCGGGAGGGAGGCTACCAGGAGACTTTTAGCTTTAACTCAGGGTTCTCAATCTGTTGCTGACTACTCCATAGAATTCCGTATTCTAGCCAGTGAGTGTGGGTGGGACGAGTCAGCCCTGATGGGTGTTTTTGCTAAGGGTCTCTGTGATCAGTTAAAGGATGAGTTGGCTACTAGGGATGAACCAGTCTCCCTGGAGGGTTTAATTTCGCTCGCCATTAGGATAGATAATAGATTGAGAGAGAGAGTTAGAGAGCGGGGTGCTAGATCCCCCAGACCAGTCCTGTTAGTTGAGCCTACGGCCCCAGAGATCCTGTCCTCTGCCTCCATGGTCAGGTCACCTAATCCCCAACCCCTGGAAGAACCCATGCAGTTGGGCAGAGCACACCTCCATCCACAGGAGCGCAGGAGGCGCATGAGCAACAACTTGTGTATTTACTGTGGCGAGGCCGGCCACTACATCGCCTCCTGTCCTTCATCGGTAAAAGGGGGAGGCTCACCGCTGAGAGAGGGGATCACGGTGAGCCAGATCTCTACCCCTGCAAACTCTATTCCTCGCATGTTGGTACCTGCTCAAATTCTGTGGGGACAGGAGTCCTCTTCCCTTCAGGCTCTTATTGACTCTGGTGCGGATGACAGTTTCATCCATGAAGGACTGGCTCAACAGCTCAGGCTGTCACAAGTTCCCCTTTCAGAGCCCAAGAGGGTCACCGCCCTAGACGGCCGCCTCCTCGCTATGGTAACACATCAATCCGAGCCTTTCACCCTCATCATCTCTGGGAACCATAGAGAGACTTTTCAGCCCTTCATTATCCACTCCCCCACTACTCCTCTGATCCTGGGTTACCCCTGGCTGAAACTGCATAACCCCTCTATAGACTGGTCAACCTTATCCATAACAGGCTGGAGCGCTTCCTGTCATGCTAACTGCTTGCAATCTGCCGTCCCTACTACCAGAGCTCCTCCGTCTTCCTCTCCACCTCCGGACCTGTCTGCTGTTCCTCCCGAGTACCACGATCTCGCTCCAGTTTTCAGTAAGGATCATGCCCAGTCTCTGCCACCTCACCGCCGGTATGACTGCGCCATCAACCTTCTCCCTGGTTCACCTCTACCCTCCAGTAGACTGTACAACCTCTCTCGTCCCGAGAAACACGCCATGGAGGCGTATATCAAGGACTCGTTGGCCTCTGGATTTATCCGACCCTCCTCTTCCCCTCTCGGAGCAGGATTCTTCTTTGTCAAGAAGAAGGATTCATCCCTGCGACCCTGTATTGACTTCCGGGGGCTCAACGAGATAACCGTCAAGGATAAGACTCCACTACCCCTCATTGACCCCTCGTTTGAGCCTCTGTGTGAGGCGCGGGTCTTCTCAAAACTGGATCTCCGCAACGCCTATCACCTGATTCGCATCCGGGAGGGAGATGAATGGAAGACGGCGTTTAATACGCCTCTGGGACATTACGAATATCAAGTAATGCCATTTGGCCTCACCAACGCCCCCGCTGTTTTCCAAACCCTGATGAATGACGTTCTTCGTGACATGCTGAACCGCTTTGTCTTCGTCTATCTGGATGACATACTCATCTTCTCTCGTAATCTCCAGGAACACAAGCAGCATGTCCGTTCTGTCCTCCAGCGTCTCCTTGAGAACAAGCTCTTCATCAAACCTGAGAAGTGTGAGTTTCATGTTTCTTCTGTGCACTTCCTGGGCTATATCATCGCCCAGGGGAGACTTCAAGCGGACCCAGCCAAGATACTAGCGGTTGCCGATTGGCCACCTCCCTCCACTCGCAAGGAGTTACAGCGCTTTCTGGGATTCGCTAACTTCTACCGGAGGTTCATTCGCAATTTTAGCCTGGTGGCTAGCCCGCTCACCCGTCTAACCTCTACCTCCTCCCCCTTCCTGTGGACCCCAGAGGCTGAGGCAGCCTTCAACCAGCTGAAGGAGCTGTTCACCAGTGCACCCATCCTCCGCCATCCTGACCCGTCTCTCCAGTTCATTGTGGAGGTGGATGCTTCGGACACTGGAGCAGGAGCTGTGCTCTCCCAACGGGATCCATCTACCCAAAGGATTCATCCCTGTGCCTTCTTCTCCCGACGCCTCTCTCCAGCGGAGCGCAACTACGACGTGGGTAACAGAGAGTTGCTGGCTGTGGTATGGGCTCTGCAGGAGTGGAGGCACTGGCTGGAGGGGACTGCTGTCCCCTTCATTATATGGACTGATCACAAAAACCTTGCTTACCTTCGCTCTGCCAAAAGACTAAACCCCAGACAAGCTCGGTGGTCCCTTTTTTTGAGCAGGTTTGAGTTTACCCTCTCCTACCGGCCTGGCTCCAAAAATACCAAACCTGACGCACTCTCTCGCCTTCATTCCCCCTCTTCGGATTCGGAGGACCCGGATTTTATCCTTCCTTCCTCCTGTTTCGTGGGAGCTGCTCAGTGGGAGATCGAACACGAGGTTAAAAAGGCCCTCAAGGCCCAACCGGATCCAGGGACAGGACCCAAGGATCGGCAGTTTGTTCCCGAGTCCGCCCGTGCCAAAGTCCTCCAGTGGGGACACTCCTCGAGGCTGGCCTGCCACCCCGGAGTGACCCGCACTCTCGAGTTTCTTCAGCAGCGTTTCTGGTGGCCCAACATGAGCAAGGACACACGGGAGTTTGTCCTTGCGTGCTCTGTCTGTGCCAGAGGCAAGGCTTCTCACCACCCGCCTGCTGGTTTGCTGCGCCCCCTCCCCGTGCCTAGTCGACCCTGGTCCCATATCGCTCTGGATTTCATCACTGGTCTGCCATCCTCCGAAGGTAACACAGTTATACTCACCATTATTGACAGATTTTCCAAAATGGTTCATTACATTCCCCTGCCCAAGCTCCCTACTGCTTTAGAGACCGCCAACCTTCTTGTCCTCCACGTATTCAAGCTCCACGGTATCCCAGTTGACATAGTTTCTGACAGAGGACCCCAGTTCATCTCGCAGGTTTGGAGGGATTTTTGCTCCTCGGTGGGCGCAGCAGCCAGCCTCTCCTCGGGATACCACCCTCAAACTAACGGCCAGACAGAGCGGGCCAACCAGAGTCTCGAGTCTGCGCTCCGGTGTGTGGCGGCCCAGCATCCTGCCTCTTGGAGCACCTGCCTGCCATGGATTGAATACTCTCACAACTCCTTCACCAGCTCGGCCACAGGTATGTCCCCCTTCATGGTCTGTAACGGTTTTCAGCCCCCTGTGTTTCCCGAGCAGGAACAGACTGTGGCCGTGCCGTCGGTGAGGGAGCACCACCGCCGCATCAGGACCATCTGGCGGGAGGCGCGGGCGGCGCTCCTCAGAACAGCTGACCAGAATAAGCGTCTGGCTGATGCCCATCGCTCCCCCGCTCCTGTCTACCAGCCAGGTCAAAAAGTGTGGCTCTCAACCCGGGACCTCCCCCTCCTCTCGGATGCACGTAAGCTCTCGCCACGGTTCATCGGACCCTTCCCAGTGGTAAAGGTCATCAACCCCTCATGTGTCAAGTTGAAGTTGCCTGCCTCCCTTCGGATTCACCCCTCGTTCCATGTGTCACTAATCAAGCCTGTCTCCTCCAGTGACCTTAGTCCTCCAGCCGACCCCCCCCCTCCCCCCCGGATCATCGATGACCATCCGGCCTTCTCTGTCTCTCGGATTCTGGACGTCCGTCCCCGGGGGAGGGGATTCCAATTCCTGGTGGACTGGGAGGGCTATGGTCCGGAGGAGAGATCCTGGATTTCCCGTAAGTTGATCTTGGACAATTCTCTGATTGCTGACTTTTATCGTGCCAACCCTGGGAAGCCTGGTAGGACGCCAGGAGGCGTCCGTTGAGGGGGGGGTACTGTGGTGAATCTGCTGCGCTCTGGGAGCGCTCCTCTCCTTCCCCCTCCCCTCCCTGTTCCTCTCTCCCGCGGCTGCAGCCTGCACGGCTGCAGCAGATCTACAATCAGGCGCCGGCTTCTTAAGACGCTCGTCATGTGTGGACCGGCGCCAGTGGATTCCGTCTTGCTTCGTGGTAGTTTGGCCTCCTCTGTGATGAGTATACCTGATCTCGCGTTTTTGAGTACCTTTTCTTGTGAAGCTTGTTTACTGATCCTGTCTTTTTGCTGCTTTGTTCTAGTGCCTCCCTCGAGTCCCTGCTACAGCCCTTGCCACCTTCCACAGCCACAACTCTCTGTGTTCAGCGCTCTCAGGAGAGAGCTGTTAGTTACCGGACTCTCATACTCCATTACCTCCTCTGTGCAATAAAAACTCTTAAAACCGCTTCCTTGCCTCCGCCTCGCTTTTGGGTCCAGCGAGTACCTGCTAGTTCTGCTCAGAACTATAACAGGATCAATATTATCTACACACGATGGCTTTTCTTTACATTCTAATAATAATTTTTCTACCTGGCCAGCAGTAACATTAACAAACTCAAAATTGCAAGTTTTCCCTACCATAATACAATTCCTTATGAGAAATTCTGCTTTCGAGTTATTAGTTTCTCCCATATCATCTCTTAACCTATCGATTTTTTCACAAAAATAATTGTTGAAGTGATTGGCTATATCCATAGGCTTTGTGATAAACTGACCCCCTGATTCAAGAAATGATGGAGTGCATTTAACATTCCTTCCCAGCATACTGTTCAGGATACTCCACAATTTCTTGTTATCATGTTTCTCATTTAGAATCAAACTGTTATAGTACATCTTCTTTTTCTTTTTATTTAGTTTTGTTTCATAGTTTCTAAGTTTCCAGTATATCTGCCATTCTGATTCATAATTTAAAACATTTGCCACTCTTTTAGCCTCATCTCTTTGTACCATGCAGTCCCTGAGTTCAGTATCAATCCAACCAGCTCTTACTTTCCTCACTGTACGCTTTTTAATCGGGGCGTGTTTATCACTCACTTCTAAAAACAGCTTGTTGATTTCATGAGAGGTGGTCTAATCTGTTTGTTATTTACACATATATATAAATCTTAACAATATTTGTGGTCAGCTAACATGTAAGTCAGCAGAACTATTTACAGTAGATAGATAAGACCGTATCTCATCAAGTTCAAGAAGGGCTGTAATTAATGAACCGGTCCACTTCTCTTTTCTCAGACTGCAACATGTGTGTACGTTATTCCATGGAGCTATTGTTGTAGCAAAATTATATGTGTGTGTGTAAATACATCTACAAATATGTGAACTGATCGCAAATGTGTGTCAATCCACAAATGCGTAAACTGATTTTCACATGTGTAAGATATTTACAAATGTGTATGCAAATCTACAAATACTTGCACAAATCCACAGAAATGTGTAAACTGATCTGCAAATAAGTATCTAGTTTTAAATGGCTGAAAGGTCGATGTGTTTTTTCTACAAGACCTGAAAATACGCACAAACCGTTGGTTGCAGCTGAGGTGGTCCCCCCCAATGGCTGTCTGTGTACACTTGATTTTTGCTCCAGTCCTGCTGTGAGAGTGATCTGTAAACATGTAGAAAGAAATCTGTCTGTGAGAGGATGGTTAGTTTGCCCTGAGCCCGGGCTCCCAGGCTGCCAGGCAGAATGCATTTTCCCCCCTCTTTGGCTCTATTGGATCATTGTGGCACCTTGCAGCCCTGCAAGTGTGGAGCAGTGAAGAGGATGGACTGTTCATTGCCTGGTGGAAGTAAAAGTTGGAGTTTTTATTTTTGGTTTGACTCCTAACTTTGTGTAAAAATGATAATAATTTCCACCTCTGCAAAATAATTCATTGTGATTGGTCCGTGTGTTCCAGATTAGCTCAACTGTAAACACTCTAAAATAGTGGAGCAGATAACTGTAAAATTTCAAGAGAATCGTTCAAATGGTGATGCAAGCATGAAATTTGGTACAGATACTCTCTTAGGGTCACTCTTTTGAAAGAAAACGTTAGACACGCCAAAATTCAAGATGGCGGCCATTTTTAAAGATGGACGCCATTTCTATCAGACGATTCTTATTTCAAAAGTTCAAATGGTGATGCAAGCATCAAATTTGGTACAGATACTCTCTAAAGGACACTCTTTTGAAACAAAATGTTAGACACAACAAAATTTCAAGATGGCGGCCATTTTTAAAGATGGCTGCTATTTTTATTGTATGCACCTTTTTTCAATGGTTCTAATGGTGATGCAAGCTTAAAAGATGGCACAAATACTCCTTCTGAGCCACTCATTTGAACAAGGACATTCGACACTTGAATGTTCAAAATGGTAGTCATTTTTCAGGATAACCACCACCGTACTAGAAAACTGGTGTTAAGAGTGCTCGTGAGGTCCCTTTACAAGGAACCATTTACAGCCACTCCAAACTTCAAAACTGTAAGCCAAGAGTGTTTATTTGACTGTGTTTTGTCTAACTCCTTACCCTTGGCCTGTCCGAATTGGTTAAACCTGCCAGAACTGCAAGTTAACGCATTATTTTTGCGTTAACCCGTCAATCTATTAACGCCGTTGAATATTTTATCGCACATTAGTGCAGGTTGCTCACGTGCTTTTATTTTGTAAATGTCTGTTGCTGACCGTGGTGGAACCAGAAGTAATTGGCGGAAAAACACAATGAGTAACCAAAACAAGCATGGAGAAGAGGGGCAACGCCACGGAACTTAAAGGCACTTGCCGCTTAGTGTATCAGTCCGCGCGCACTATTGTATTTCGTTCGTTTCTTTTTTTTTTCTTATTATTCCACCCGCCCCGAGAACGCAAATTAGACCCCCTTAACATGCTTGAAACCTCACCAAAATTGGCACGCACATCACAATCCCGAGAAATTGCGATTTGGTACTAAACATGACCCCCGACATCCCATAATAATCTCTCTAGAGCCTAAAAACCTCTAAAAAACACTCAAAAACACACAAAAATGGCTCTAGCTTGGTCCAGGAATGTGGTAGTGAGATGAAACCAACACCAAAACGTTCATCTCATTGAGACGCACAAAAAATGTAGGAGGTATTTTCGGGTAGCTCGAACAGGAAGCCGGCAATTTGAAAAGTATAACTCGTACAGCTTTAAAAATGCCAAAAATGGATTCCTTACAAGCTCCTCTATCAAATATGATATTTTTGACACAGATTGGGGTAAAATTGTGGACTCTGTGAGGATTTCTTTACATTAGATGGCTGAGAAACTCTCCCTCTACACTCTAATCACACTCGTGTCACGCTAATTAGAATTCCAAGCATGCAGCTGGTGATGTCATTCAGCATAGCAGAGGATACGTTGCCATGGTATCAACTGACTCCCTGACATCCCATAATATTCTCTCAGAGCCATTAGGCTCATTTCCAGCCTACACACACCAAAACAGCCCTAACTGGGGCTAGGAATGTCGTAGACACATTAAACCAACGCCGAAATGTTCCTCTTATTTTGTTGGACACATTGGAGGGAAACCGGCAGGAGCCCGAGGACCCGTCTAACGCTGCTTGCAGCTTTAATTTTGTATTTACATTTTGTAAAATTGATTTGCACTAAATATGTGATTTAACTATTACTGTATAACAAGTACTGATTTAGTGTTTTCATGACAGATGTTATGGGACTTTCACAATGGGATTAATTATGATTAATCAGGGAACTCATGCGTTTAATTACAATTAAAAGTTTTAATCGTTGCCCAGCCCTAATATTTGTATATATATATATATATATATATATATATATATATATATATATATATATATATATATATATATATATATATATATATATATATATATATATATATTTTTTTTTTAAGAGCAAGAGAGAGAGGGGAACAGAGAGACACAGAAAGAAAGAAAAGATAGCTACACAAAGACTGAGCCATACCAAAGACTCAAGCTGGCTGCTTACTCTTCTATTCACACTTGCAGCTGCACAGTGCTGTGCAGGTGAACCCCAACCTGAAACGTTTGCACCTTCCAACTTAAGCTGTTTGTTTAAAAGAAAAAAAAAAAATCCCTGCAAAATAAGTGCCTGTATTTTAATTCTCTTACCTCTGTAGCATAAAACATATATAATTTTTTCAGGTTATTATTATTTTTCTTCTTAAAATTATTATAATAGTAATATTAATTATTATTAATAATTAATGTCTTTTAATGTATTCTTTTTAGCATTCATGTAATTATTGTTTTAACATTTAAATTATTAGTATTGTCATTATTATTAATGTTCTTGAAAACAGAGCTATTTAAAACAAAATGGTGGCCATCTTGAAAAATGGCGGCAATCTTCAATTTTTGTATGTCTAGCATAGTTTTTGTGGCCCTTAAAGAGTAGTTGTGCCAAATTTTACATTTGCATCACCGTTTGAGTTTGAGTTGGAATAATGAGCGTTCAACTGAAATGGTAGCCATCTTGAATAAATGGCCCCCAACATGAAAAATGGTCACCAATTTGTATTTTGGCGTGTCTAAATTGATTTTTCATGAGTGTTAGAGAGTGTATGTGTCTAACGTTTTGTTTCAAAAAACTGTCTCTTAGAGAGAACTTGTGCCAAAATTCATGCTCACATCACCATTTCAACTGTCAAAACAATGAGCGTTCAATGGGAATGGCGTCCAGCTTTAAAAATGGGAGCCATCTTAAATTTTGGCGTGTCTAACGTTTTGTTTCAAAAGAGTGTCCCTTAGAGAGTATCTGTACCAAATTTCATGCTTGCATCACCATTTGAACTTTTGAAATAAGAATCGTCTGATAGAAATGGCGTCCATCTTTAAAAATGGCCGCCATCTTGAATTTTGGCATGTCTAACATTTTGTTTCAAAAGAGTGTCCCTTAGAGAGTATCTGTACCAAATTTCATGCTCGCATCATCAAGTGAACGATTTTTTCACTTATCTGCTCCACTTAAGGCTGCACTGGTGAAAACAGAAGTGACTCATTATTTTTATAATCCACTTGTAATTCATTGATGATGGGTCCATGTCTGTATAGGATGGGGTCTGGGTCTGAACCACAGTCTGCCAAATCTGGATTAGCTCAGGCAGAGGCTGTTTTCGAATTCGCATACTATACTAGCAGTGCCTACTGATTCAACCAAAATGCAGTATGCAGCATGCAGTATGCGAACAAATGTCAGAGATGTAGTATGAGAAAAACACCTGGATGACGTACTGAATCCACAGTATGCATCGGACCAGTCTGCTTTGCATACTGTTACCCACAATGCAACGCGCCTGGTCCCATATCAGAAGTGAAAATGGCAGAGAGCGGACCAACAACAACCGGAGTAGCAGAGGAATATACCGTAAAATACCAAATAGTAGCCGGGGCGTTTATTTGTTTCAATCACTGAGCAGACCAGGCGTTTATTTGGGACTGGGCGTTTATTTGGAACAGGCGTTTATTTCTTTTCCAGAAAATAACATTCAGCGGAAGTGGTAACGTCTTCTTTGACTCTTCAAAGCCTCCTCATCTTTATGTTGTTATTGCATAATTCGTCCTGGCAGACTACCTGCGTTTGTTTATATCTGGCACGCCGCGCGTGGACTGATACACTAAGCGGCGAGTGCCTTACCCAGCTGTGGCTCTGCAGCGGAGGTAGCGCCGTTTTAAGACACGTTGAGAACTAGAACATTATTTAGCGGTGTTTTTGTGTGAAAGTAACGCGCTGAAAATTCTCTAAATAAAGCGTAATGCAGACCGATATCAGATTTTTTCGGTGGGAGTCCGTTTATTTGTTTATCTGCCCCGTCTGAGTCTGCACTCAGACGGGGCATACAAGCAGACGGCAGACGAGCAGACGAGCACGGGGGGGGGGTTTGGTGCGAGCGCTCTGGGCTTCTGCTGCACAAAAAACACTGCTGTAGGGTCATGTGTGTGCCGAACCGATTACGTCGATCCTAACGGATCACAGATCAATCATGATCCGTTGCACCACTACTAATAAGGTACAGTCTGATTATGTTTCTTTTACAAAAATCAGTTTCCAAGAGTCTGTCAGTTGTGAGCTCAGCGTTTGCATGTGTGTTCTGTAACTACGACTGTGGAATGAAAAAAACAAAACAAAAGAAATTGACTGCGGCTCGTAGGCTGCGCCGAGTAACTTACCATACCCCCGGCGTTTATTTGGAACGGGCGTCTATTTTTCTAAATGTGCTGCTACACCCGGCGTTTATTTGGAACCTGGCGTTTAATTGGAACCCGGCGTTTATTTGGTATTTTACGGTAAATATAAGAGCCATTTCTTTTTTAATCTTTAAATCCTCATCATCTCCACCACTGAAAGTTCATATAAAATGCTCTCTCTGGCAATATATTTGCAGATAAGTCACTCGTGGTTCGTTTATTTTCTACATTTTCAATAAAGTTTTTTTGGGAAAAAAAAGTCAGCCGTAGCCAACTTCTGTTTTCTTCGAACTGAAAACCAGCGTAGCATACTACAAAAATTAACCCAACTGAACAGTCATACTACACACTGCTGATGAAAGTAGTATGTAGTAGGCAGTGCCTACTACATACTACTTTCATAAGAAGTATGTAGTAGGCGAATTCGAAAACAGCCAGAGTCTCTTCCATGCTAGCAGGCTTACTGTAGCAACAGGATGATGTTAACATTTTACTTCCTGGTATTGGTTGATGTCTTACTGCCCTCTACTGATCTGGACTTGTACTGTAGTTACTTTCATTGTTTCTCCATACCTCACTGGTTTGATCTGAACCATCCTCCTGGGACTTTAGGAACAATGTGCTACAGGAACCATTTAGCTTCTTTGAGAGTAGTTCCTGGAACTGACAGTCAAAAAGCACCTGGAGTCTAAGGAAAGGACCCTTAAAGAAGCTGTGAGGAGTTTCTATGTGATCTTGAAGAAGTCTCCCTTCTAGATGTATGGCTGATTGTAATCTACACTTTAAAATGACATTATTAGCATTAGAGGTTGCAGGTTATTTTAAAATGCTACTTTGTGGCTTCCAGGTTGGGTCGAGCAGGACTGGGTTGATTTATGGCATGTCTAAGTCTCTAGGACAACACCACGCCAACTGACAAAGTTTTGTTGTGAGAAGAGAGATCTGTATTTTTCTCTGCTGAAAACGATTTCTGTGATTAATTTTGTAGTGATGGTGGACACTGGAGCCTAACTGTCAGACAGTAAAAGGACAGAAGAGCAGAAGAAAGAGAAACAGGAGAGACATAGAGCACAGGGGCTAAACTGTTTGTGATAATTTCTAACCCACAGTCAGCAGTTATCCTGCAGCAAACTTGAGAGTCTATCACTAAAATAAAGAGTGAGGTTACATTAGCTCTGCTTGGTATATGACTGGCAGGATACAACCAGGATTCACTAATGTTACAGACATGTCTTAGAGCACCCAGCTGTCAGATGTGCTCAATACAGACCGCTACTAAACCACTTACAAACTAACATTGTTTACTTGTTGTCACGTTAGCCTAAAGATATGTCCGAGCACCAGGCTGATGATAGCGCTACATATAGCCAGCTACTACAATGTTTGCTTGATGTCACGTTTCAAACTGTAGCACTATGTAACTGTACTGATAAATACCTTACCTCAGCGCGTTGTGTCCAGTAAAAAGTTGTCTTGAACAAATCAAATTTGTTTGGATCCAATCTCCATTTAATTCCAAAACAAACACACACCTCACTAAAAATAATTACGACAGTGTGCACGAAACTCCAGAAGGTGGCAAGGCAGTCCAATTAAAACAGATCCTCCTCATAGCCGCTTTAAATACACTGTTTAATGAGAAAACACTTTGAACTGTGTACCATAACAGGCAAAGACACTGAGTGTCTGTGAAATCAAAGCTACAATAAGCTAAGTGTAATGGTGCATGGAGCACTGACTGTTTCAGAGGTGAAAGTTTTACACAGGAACATGACTTCATTCATAGGACTGAAAATCTTGGCCTTAGTGGTTGGCCCTGGTTTAATGAATGAATGAGGAACAGCTTGTGTCTAAGGCCTATTACTGACCTGACCTGCTGTCATATCCTGCAGCGCTCAAATGGAGTCAGACACCCCATGGCCTGTGGTCAGGTAAAACACTGAAACACACGAGAACAGGGCTGAATGCTGCTGAATGCTCTGAGTCTCTGTAGTTCCCTCTCTGATGGTTGTCCTCTCTGTTTTTTTTGTTTTTCAGGTAAAGTGATGAAGCTCTCTGCTCTCTTCCTCTTCCCTGCTGTGTTGCCTTTCCTCAGTGTGTCAGCGTATAATTCATCATCTGGTAATCACCCTGTGTGTGTTTGTGTGTTTTAGGAGGCCATGGTTGAAAGGTCAGACAGAATCCACAGCCAGTGTTTAAGCTGAAATTTTGCACCTGTACATAGCTGTGCAAAGAAAAGCCTGTCTGAGCAGAGATTGAGGAGAGGACTTTCAGGAGGTCTGTAACTGGCGTGGTTCTTGCTACAATTTGGCATTGAGGCATTGCTGAGACACACACTCCTGCAGGGCCGGTCCTACACATTTTGATGCCCAAGCGACATTGGCATTTGGGTGCCCCCCCCCCAACAAACATCACTCAGACATCACCACGAATTAAAGAACACAAACATAAGTATTTCTTATTTTTTTTCTGCAGCTGTAAGCATAGTATATTCATTTTGTTACACCACTGCATTCAGTCCTGTCACTGCAAAATCTTGAGTGTTAATTCAACTCCCATAGTGTTAAATTTAACACTTTCCCAGAGTTTATATAATCCTCACTGCCTCAGAGTTAAATTTACTCTTTGGAAAGTGTTTGTTTTATTCAAACTAAGCTAAGTTGTTCTGTTACACTAGGGGGTGTTAATTTCTAGCATTTATAGTGTTAATACATCATCCATTCAGTGTACACTGCAAATCTGAGAGGGTAAATTGAACTCCCTTAGTGTTGAATTGAATACTGCTCTGGGGATTATATGGGAACCACTGAAAAAGTGTTAAAAGTTTAACACTATGACAGTGCCAACCAGTCAACTCTCACAATAGCCACTGTTACATGAGGAGTTTTTGGTCTTTCTGAATGGAATCTTTCCGAATGACTTTTCAGAAAACACTAGTATACATGGAAAGGAATATTCCAATCTCTGGTCTACATGCACCACTGTAATCAAACAGAATAGTCAATGGGGCATGCTTAGAAAAATGTTAACATCACAAGATTTATCAAAGCTGGAGGACGACAGTTTGTTTATCACGGTGTTGCAATGCTCCTTATTGCGAGTTTGTCGTCTGTCCAGTCTTGAAATTATGTTCATTTCTTTCAAAGTTTGGATCAAACAAAAACTTTCCGCAGCAGTACAGTGCTGATGGCTCGCCGCCATCTTTAAAGTTGAGGAACGTCTCTAGTTGTATCTTACGTCATATCTGAGCATGCGCTGAAAGAACACACCCTGACAACTTTCTGTTTGAGTGGATACATGATACCTCAATCGGTTTGGGGAAAGGAATATTCCACCCCTGTGAAACAGATTAAATGTCCATTCTGATTGGCACTTTTCTTTCTGAATGAGGTGTATACAAAGGTTAAATTCTTTCCATTTGAGCAAATAAACCAAATGCAAGCGGAATATTTGGGTCCATGTAAACGTGGCTAATGTAAAGTATTAACACCACAATGGTGTTAAATGGACACTAAGTTGGTGTACATTGGTCTTCCATCAGTAACTCTATAGAAGTAACTCTATAGAAGTAAGAAAATTCCACTAAACCACTTTTTAACAGTTAACACTTGTTGGTGTCCTAAAATTAATTTGTTAAAGAGTTAATTAAAGTTAGAGTTTAAGAGTGCAGTTTCTGAGTGTTAACACATACATGTGTGATAAACACCCCAAAAACAGACTGAAATGATATTGAGAGCAAAGTTTTCTTTCCCTTAAACAATTCCATATGATGACATGACAAGAAACAGACCTTTTCATCAAAACACCCTTGAAACACCAGATGGGCATTAATGCCACCGCTCCCACTCGCGGTTTCAGTATTTTTTTTTTTTTTTACAGTGAACCATTCTTTGTTCTGCCCTGTTATCTCAGAGTAGTTTGCAATCTGTGATGAAGTGGGTGAGACCCCTGCTTTATTAAACCCACTTTTCACTTAAAAGCATCAAATGTTTCCTTAAGTTACTTTGCACATTTGTTAATTTTTGCCTTACTTTACTTTTGTCCTTGTAACATTGCAGCACTTACTATCCCGGGTTTGTTTGAGTTAGCAGTAAGTTACATTTTCCATCACAGTACAAAGTCATTTAAAGCAATCACACAGTCTTTAGTTGATCAAATCACTTTATTTAGTTTAAAGTGCACAGTATTCATTAGCTTGTTTCTTTGTTCATACTGACCTTTGTTTGTTTCTTTGTTAGTACACCTCATGGATCTGCTGACAGAAAGGGATGGCCCTGCACTTCCTGCCTTTTTATAGAGTTGGTGATGTCATTAGTGACATCACCGAGCCAAACCATTTGCAGGGGTTTCTTGTGTAGCGATTCATTTCTTTTTAGGTTAAATTGATGCATTTTGTTATATAAAAAGTTTGATATTTCTTTGTGGTGACTTATTTAATTAAGTAGATTAGTTAAAGATAAATTTAAGAGTTTGTTTCTGGGGTTAATTTCAACGATGCTGTAAGCACTCCCCTGTGAGTCAGGTCGTCCACTCAGCTGCAACTAATCGGCACTTGGGCAGGTTATAAAGCTGGGGGACAGTCGCAATTAAGGGGGGAGAGAGCAGGGGGCCGTGCTGCCTCAAACACGTGCCTTATTTTGAGTTTAATTATGAGTTCATTAGCTTTATTTCAGTTTGAACTTTTGTTGTTTTTTTGTTAAGTTAACACGTGTTTTAACGCACTGTAAATAAAGACACACCTGGTTGGAAAAGAACTGCCCTGTGATTGCCTTCCTACCACCTTCCACGACACTCAGGCCTGACCTCACTACACAATCAAACATTTAAGTAAGGTTTACTTTACAAAAAAAAAAAAGTTTTGCTGGATTACTTTGACTGTTTAAGTGAATTTTATCGTTAGACATTAATTTCTATTGTGACAGGATTTTGTGACCGTGAGTGAGGAGGGAACACAGTGGATATGAGACCCTGCTGAACGTTGAGGGGCTGCACAGGGGCACAGACCCTAAGTCCCAAAGAGACTATCTGACAGTCTGTGCTCTGCACATTGCACAGACCAGGTGACTGTGCTACATGACATGGACTGGCTGTCTGTGCTCTGTTTGACATTGTGGAGCCTTTTCAGTGAACTTTGAATTACCATAACAGACTGTAACGTTTGGTGCATGCTGAGGTACAGCAGAAACCCATCTCGTGTTGAGCACAGGCACTACATGACATGAAGCACACCAACAGCCTCTCCATGCCATATAGCATACAGACAGCCAGTCCATGCCATGCACACAGCCAGCCAGTCTGTGCCATAGAGCCCAGACAAGCAGTCTGATGCATTGGGAGCAAGTAGTCTGTGCTCTCATGTTCAGCAGGGACTCATAACCACTGTCTTCCCTCCTCACTCACGGTTACAAAACAACAAAAATGACACTGTTAAAACCGTTCTTTTAAAATGTACTGGAACAGTTTTTTTTTAAGTTTGGTTACAGAGAATATTTAATTAAAAAGTTTTAAAATTTGGGTTAGCTTGTTTTGAGTTGGATTTATACAAGGTGATAATTGAAATGAATCAAACTACTTAGGAACATTAGACTTAAAGCAATGATGTTAGCCCAACATAAAACTGTTATTTGAAATAAAAATACAAAAACAACTATGTGTTACCATTTGAAACATTTTTTTTTTAAGTTTGATCAATAGTTTGTTTTTACAGTGCAGTGCAGTTTAAGTCAACTCTTCCTTCAGTTTTAAAACAGTGCAGTTCTTGCCTAAAACTTCACTTTGACTGAATTTTGATTGAATTTAAAGCTATAAATGGCCCACTCATAATTTTCAATTGAACTCTACTGAGAATTTTTGCTTACAAACAACTTCCGAGTCAACAGTGCAGATGGAAGGACAGGTTACTGTAAAAACACATTATTATTGCCACTGTGATGGAGGAAGGAGATTCCTCCAGGCCTGGGTGCCTCCTGTGTGCTTATCAGGCTGGATGGCTGACAGCTGGATGGGTGTGGGTGTGGTCACTCAGGCTGAGCAGACATGCTCAGCTCAGTGCAACCACACTCTCTCTGCCCTTCATCCTGGGAAGATCCCATGTGTTTGGGAATGATTGGTATTTTGGGGTTTCTTTTGGTTTGGAAAGAGGAAGATTTTGGTTTATATTGATACAATCTTTGCTTTGTCCCTTTGTTAAATAAATAATAAAAAATTTGATTTATCTTAATTTGTTGTGTTTCCTGGGATGGAACGTGACACCACCATGAGTGAGGGGTGTTTAAAGTAACACTGTGTGGTGTTATTTTTCACCAACACTGCAAAGTAACTCCCACAGTAGTATAGTTTAACACCAGTGTAGAGTTAAACACCAAGACTTTAACACTACACTGGTTTAACACTGGAATTTTAACAATGGTGGATTTGCTGTGTTGTCATTTTTATTGCATATAAACACTGAACAAATAAACTTGACCTAACTTAAAATAAGACCTAACTTTATTAGCAGCAAGGTGTAACTAACATTCAACAACAGCAATAATAACTCTTCCGCTGCCTTTGATGTATATAGACGTCATTTCGACGCCGAACGTTGCCCGCCATTGACGTATAAAAACGTCAATTATAATTTTTACCAGGGAGGGTGGTGGGACAGTCTGGCGGAGCTTGTCTATCAGGCTTGTAAACCAATGTACTGACAAACTGATCTCTGTAGATGGCAGCAGTGCCATGTTTGGGTGAATGATTAGCTTAAATGATGAGAGAAGGAGGCCTGATGACACAGTGACAGCGCGAGAGGAAAAAGACAGAGGATGGCAAAATGTTTCAAGACAGAAAAGAGGCTCACACTCGAGCAGAGTATAATTGTAGTTTGAAGAAGGAATGTGTCGTGATCGCGGGGGGGACAACGATCATTGAGGGGCGGGGTTTATGGCGCTTTTGAGACCAGCTGACTCAAAAAGCCTTTGATAAAACTCAGCGTGATGAAACTTCCTTCTAATTCAAGACAAGTGTCCTGCCTCTGCTCAAAAGGAGATGCTAATGGAACAGCCTACAAAGGCACATTTTTGACAATCAGATTCCTGTCAAAAATGTATATGTAACTGGAGTTACATTGCCTCACATAACATGTGTTGCACTGTGGACAGTGCTTGGAAAGTTAAATACAAACGTGGGAGGAGCTCAAGCGGCTAAAAATGTTGTCATGGCTTGCCACTTGTACGCTTTTTGCTTTTTTATTGTCACATCATTGACACTCTGAAGGTGCAGCTTCTCAGTCATTATAGTTACATGAGTGACACACAAAAGAGTCAAGTATTGGACATGGTATAAGTTGTTATTTTCAGAGGTGTATTTTGTTGCTTACATTTGAATTGGAATTTACCGAGCGCCTCCATTGAAGCGTCTCCCTCTGGTGCGTCCTTTCCTTCCATTTTTTCCTTTTTCGTAGATTCATGCTACGAAGGATACACCTGTGCATCCTTGGTCAATTAGCCACATGCTAACCAAACAGAGGACATATGCCTCTGGAGGACATGAACATTGGAACAGCACTTAGGCAGCGACTGATGATGTGGATGCCTGCCCACGCCCACCCCACACCCACATCAGACCAAGGCAAGGCAAGGTACCTGGGCTTTGGGAGACAGCCATGGTGTGTGTCATGGTGGCACAGCTCAACCAATTCAACTGACGGGTCAGACATTTTGAGTGAACCTGACCCAGATTTCAGATGAGTGGATGCCATCTGACTTATCCAGGAGCAGTGCTGCGGAGCCTCGTCCTCAGACACCCCAGTAAAGACGCAACGGTAAGAGCTAACGAGCTAGCTAGCTGACTGATGTTGTATAGCGAAGGGCAGATCGTTTTGATGGCTTGTAGTTCCATCAAAACGATCTAACCTTCTTTCTCTTCTCCTCTGTTTCAGTCTAAGTTGCATTAGCGCGGTTATTTCACACTAGTTCATATATTTCTGTCTAAATTCTTGCTTATGTTGTACGTCGACAGAACGTCTGCACGAAAAGGTCCGCTAAATGAAAGTGTAGAACAGTAGAATACACCGTAACATCCGTTGTACGCACTGACTCTCTCCACATCACACTGCAACAATAAAATATACAGATATCTATAGGTATTTTATTTCGATGATTTACAGGTCGTGCATTGAGCAGATATTGTGGACAAGATTTAAAACGGCATCAAGCTGGCTGGCGACCAAATCAGACCCCCTTTACTGCAACCCCTGCACCCCATGGCGCTGCCGCGGAGCTGGATTCTGACGTGCCTGCTGACTCTCTGAAGCTCTTCCTGACTGATAAGCTGCTCCAACATATCGCAGAACAAACCAACCTGTATGCTTGTCAGTATTTACAATCACACCTTGACAATGTGTGTGTTTTACAGCATATCACAGAAAGGTGAACTACTCTGTCCAGAGTTGAGGGGCACACACACATACACACACAGACACACAGACACACACACACACACACACACACACACACACACACACACACACACACACACACACACATAGCAGAAATCATACTTACCATAAAGTTCATACGTTGTTGTCAAGTGCAATTGTATACAGTTAAACGTTTGTAAATAAACAATTATTTTGCCATCAAAAGCCCTTTCTCAGTGTTGTTTTTGTTGTTTTATTGAAATAGACCTCTGCTCAGATGTTTGAGCTGTCACTAAAGCAGAAATTTTTAGCATTAAAGCCACTGCTCTGCTCAACACGCTTGTTTTCACAGAAGGCTCATCATCTCAGTTTTCTGGTCAGAAACGGGTGTTTTTGGTGAAACCAGCCTATGTTCTACAGTCAATTACTAAAGAACAGAAAAGGGTTGAGACAATCTTTTTTTTTTCTGATGAAAGAAGAGAGTCTACTCTTTATTTTGGTAGTTTCTGTGTTTACATAGTCACAGAACTCAATATTCTGTGGGTCTTGAAAGATAGGTCAAAATGCGCTAAAACGGCTGGCAGTATGAAGCTCTCTGCTCTGAAAACGGCTGGCAGTGAATGAGATGATGATAATAATAATAATAATAATAATAACACAGTGTATTTTGAATTACATAGAGCCCAGAAATAATTGGTTTGAGTTACTTACATGTTTCAGAGAGTGGTGTAGATGGGAGATCACCAGGTGTTTGGGCTGGAGGAGCTGCACTGTGTGTGTCAGTGGAGGAGGTGCTGGATGTTGGGGATGTTGGAGCTGGAGGTGCAGCTGTAAACAAAGCACATTCATACTCTTACACCACTGCATTGTCTTTAGTGTACAGTAATGTTACTGCACATAAGCAAAACAAATACAATTTATTAAATTTGACAATATCCTACATGTAATAGCAAGGTGTAACTGTAAACTACAACAACTTATCAATTACACAGAGACCACAAATAATTGGCTGGAGTTACTTACATGCTTCAGAGAGTGGTGTAGAAGTCCCTTCTCCTCCAGGAGTTGGGGGCTTTAAGACTTTGCTGAGTGTGTCTGTACGGACACAGGTACAGTTATTAGCCTGTATGGTAGTAACCTAGTTTTGGTAATAAAACTACTAAGCCCAAACGTGAGGGTTGAGCATTCATTTCAATCTGTATGAATCTATCAATAGCTCATCATAACATTCCATTATCTAGCTAGCTTTACCTTTAGCTTTATTACTTAGCGTTAGCGCCAATCAGCCTAAAATAACACAGAAACACAAAACAGCGCTTTGTTGACATAGCTTACCTCTTAATTGAGCTTTCCTTTCCTCCTCCTCTTTTCTCCGTTTTCTGCCCTGCGCACATGAGGGCTTGTGCCTTCTCATTTTTAAAGAACGCTACCTGTCTGCCTGATATGATATGCGCGGCGGCCGCGCCAACCATGTAGTTGTGTCTACATTACATTGACGCGCACGTCTTGATTGGGCTGCGGTTGCCAGTTGTGCAGAGACATATCCCCCCCCACTAAAGCAAGCAGCAGCATCGTGTCTCTGTTCAAGTGCATCAGCCAGGCCAGATGAAATATTGTAAATAAAAAGTGTGTTTATTCTTGCTTATTTGTTTATTGTGCAGAAAAGGAGGGGGGCACCTGGGCACCCACATTTTTTTTATTTTTATTTTTTTGTGAGGGCCACTGGCGGCGCCCTAAGCATACCTGGCACCCCAGGCAGGAAACTGCGTCACCTCTAGGATGGACCGGCCCTGCACTCCTGTCCCGACTTTCTCTGAAGCCGACATACACTGTGCAATATTTTTTATTGTTTGACTCAGCTCCATCTCAAACTTCACAACTTGGTCACTGAGTTCAAAAGTTTGCAGCCCACGAATCATGTTTCCACACTCACCAATCCAATGCTCTGACGTGACTTCACTGCTTACACTGTGCGTCCATGTTTCAGCTGAAATTCAGCCCGATCCAAAAATAAGACATATGAGTGGCAAATCGGCTCAAAAGGAACTGACAATGGCACAGTGTATGCCCAGCTTTACCTGAGCAGTCGAGAACCTGGTCAGACCACTCAGACTGACAGACCTGCTCCAGCAGATCCCTCAGAAACAGGTAGCGCTGTTGAGTCTGTCTGGACTCTGAGGTGACGATAGAGTGTGAATAAAATAAAATGTACAGAAAGCACGTAGCCATGTCTTCTGGGCTCACACACATCCATCCATATGGATTCCACTGGTTTCATTAACACAGAACCTCACAAAAGGCAGCACAATGGGTTAAAGGCCTGTGTTTTCAAGAACCCCCTGGTCCTTTGGAGGCCACACACACCCTCTGCTTATAAATGTGTGTGTCCTGACAGTCAGGCTCAGCTGGCTCCATTAATGCTGCTCTCCCCCCTGTGAAATCTAAGTAACCATTTTCCAAACCGCCTACTACACTAGCAATGCCTACTATTTTGGCCGGAATTTAGTACGTAGTCCTACTGATCCAGGGGTCAGCAGTATAACTAACACAACTACATTAGTGTTATTTGGTCTGTGAGGTAGAAGCAAAGTGATGAGAAAGTAACACTGGTAAATCTTGTCACTTCTGGTTGTAAAAGAGGTGTTTAGGTCAACAAATTCCTTAAAGCCTATATAAAAGACTCATCACCCCTTTTTAACTGTACATGGAAGTTTTTTTATCAGCTGTAAAATAAAAATCCAGATTTATTTCTAGTCAACGATAAAACTTTTGATGTAAGATTAGAAATCAGGAATGATGATTCTGCTATAATATGATTAACCAAATAGTCAAAGGTGGAGATCTACCCATAGCTTGTTTTGTATAATAAAGGCGAAAAAAAACAAACATCATCTGTAGCTCCGCCTCCCGACACTGGAAACAAGAGTAGTATACTACAAAAAAGACCCAACAGAAAAGTCATACTGCATACTACATGCAAAAGCAGTAGGTAGTATGACGTGCCTACTACATACTACATTCACATGTAGTATGTAGTAGGTGCTATTTTGAAAGGGTTCTTTTTGAACGACAGAGAGGTTTGTTTACCTGCTTGACTAGTTTCAACCCTCTTGCGGGGTCTTTGTCTGAAGCGTCACGTGATGGTGAGGTGACGTGTCATAGGCTGCTTTTGTGGATTTGCCAGTCAGCAAGGAAGCTTGCGCCCCCTACTGACTGGCACCTTCTCCAGGACCGCGTCCCAGGTGTGGGATAGGGTGTACACTCCGTCGTCCAGGTTCATAGATGTTGATGCATGCTTCCTTATCTTGATGGCTTCTCTGATCCACCTATGGAATTTGTTACTTTGGGCACGGATGACCCTGGCATTGTCCCAGTCCATGATGTGGTTTTCTCTTTTGCAGTGGTCTGATATGGCTGATTTAAGAATTTCCTGGAGTGCCTGTTCTTTTATTGTTCTTGTTTGTCTGTTGGCTGTCTCCTTCTCACACTCCTTTTGATGCTCCTTCTTTCATGTGCTGAATGGTCTCCCTGCCCCCCCCCTCCCATGTATGTTTTATTGCATGATAGGCATGGGATTTCGTATATGACGTCACATTTTTTGTCCTGGTGAATGGTGTCCTTGGGTCTGACGATGAGTTGTCTGAGTTTGGTGTGTGGTTTGACTGGCGTGTTGATGTTGTGTTTCCTCATGGCTCTCTGTATGCGTTCTGTGACCCCCCTGATGTATGGTAGTGTGACTGTGGCTGTTGTGTTAGTGTTGTGTGGTTTCTTCCCCTTCATCCTCTGTGTTTTTTTTTCTGTATTTTGTGCCTGTTGTTTCCCCTTTTCTATGGCCCACGGTGGATACTGACATGTGGTGAGGGCTTTATGTATGTGTGTCTCCAGCAGGTAAACAAACCTCTCAGTCTTTCAAAAAGAACCCTTTTAAAATTGTATAAAACTAAGAAGACAGTATGAACCTTTTCAAGCTATGTAGTAGGTGGTTTGGAAAACAGCCTGTGTGTTCATGACAAACACTCGCTCCAAGCAAAAATTAGCTCAGAAGCTCACAGACAGGCTGGTCCCAGACCAAAGGGCTCCCTCAAGAGGTTGACACCTGAAACACAAGGAGCATTCTAATTGCTCCTGTCACAGAGATCAGCTGATGGGCCTCAGGCTTCCCATGGGTCAGGTTACTAACAGTGACAAACTGTATTTCTTTTTTAATCTTTGTTTATATCTCTATTCATCTCTTTTCATCTCTATTTATCTGTGTTCATCTCTGCTCCTCTCTATACATCTCTGTTCATCTGTATTATCTCTGATTATCTGTTTTTCTGTTTCCGTTTATCTCAATTAATCTGTTTATGTCAATTCATCTCTTTTTCTGTTAATCTCTTTTCATCTTTATCCATCTTTGTTTATCTCTGTTTATCTCTATTAATCTCTGTTCATTTCTGTTCATTCCTATCCATTTTATTAATCTCTGTTTATATCTTTTCATCTCTATTCATGTCTATTCATCTCTATTTTCTGTCAATCTCTATCAATCTCTGTTTATAACTCTTACTGTTTATCTTTGTTAGTTTCTGATGTGTTCTATGCACATCTCTGGTCACCTTTATAAATCTCTATTAATCTCTGTTTATCTCTGTCATCCTTATTTTCTTTATACGTTTCTGTTCATCTCTGTACATCTCTGTAATCTCTATTTATCTTTGTTTATGTCTGTTTATCTCTAACCATCTCTATTTATCACAGTTTATCTCTAATAATATCTGTTTATCTCAGTTTATCTCCAGTTATCTCTGTCTTCAATGTATTTTTCAGGATGTACAATCATCCGTCCACCCAGAGATGGAGGGATCAGGTACAGAGGACTGACGCAGGAACAGGTGAGAATGCTTACCTGGACACACACACACACACACACACACACACACACACACACACACACACACACACACACACACACACACACACACACACACACACACACACACACACACACACAACACACACAGGTCAGTGTTAAACTTGACAAAGGAACACAGGCTGGTGTGAGCCGAGGGTTTGGCGGTCCATGTTTGGATCTTCCACATAGACTCAGAGCCAGGTTACACTCTGCTCTCTGCTGCTCTCATGCTGTAACTATTGGCATGTGGAACAGCAGAGTTTTACTTCTTTCCTTTTTTTATACTGTCCCCCGATGTGGAACATCACAGCCTAAAGTCTGATTGTACATGGTTAATGACCTCAGTTTATTTACTGCGTTATTAACCTTATAAACCGCCTCTGAGGAAGAGTCTTACCTTTTGGAATATGTAGGTCCATGAATGTCCATCTGGGGGTTGTTCTACTTTAAATCATTTTCTCCTTATGCCAAATACACTCATCGGCTACTTTGGACCCCCTTTTCCCTTCTGAACTGCCTTAATCCTTGGTGGCATAGATTCAACAAGGTCCTGGAAACATTCCTTGGAGAGTTTGGTCCATATTGACATGATAGCATCACACAGTTGCTGCAGATTTGTCGGCTGAACATCCATGATGAGAATCTCCTGTTCCACCACATCCCAAAGGTGCTCTATTGGACTGAGATCTGGGGACTGTGGAGGACATTTGAGTACAGGGAACTCATTGTCATGTTGAAGAGATGATTCCAGCTTTATGACATGGAGCGTTATCCTGCTGGAAGTAGCCATCAGAAAATGGGTACACTGTGCTCATAAAGGGATGGACATGGTCAGCAACAATACTCAGGGAGGCTGTGGACTTTAAACCATGCTCAGTTGGTACTAAGGGGCCCAAAGTGAGCCAAGAAAATATCCCCCACACCATTACACCAGCAGCAGCAGCCTGAACCGTTGATACAAGGCAGGATGGATCCATGCTTTCATGTTGTTGACTCCAAATTCTGAGCCTACCATCTGAATGTGGAGCAGAAATCCAGACTCATCAGACCAGGCAACGTTTTTCCAATCTCCTATTGTCCAGTTTTGATGAGCCTGTGTGAATTGTAGCCTCAGTTTCCTGTTCTTACCTGACAGGAGGGTCACCCGGTGTGGTCTTCTGCTGCTGTAGCCCATCTGCCTCAAGGTTGGACATGTTGTGTGTTCAGAGATGCTCTTCTGCAGACCTCAGTTGTAACCAGTGGTTATTTGAGTTACTGTTTCCTTTCTATCAGCTCCAACCAGTCTGTCCATTCTCCTCTGACCTCTGGCATCAACAAGGCATTCTGCCCCACAGAACTGCTGCACACTGGATATGTTATCTTTTTGGGGCCATTCTCTGTAAACCCTAGAGATGGTTGTTGGTTAAAATCCCAGTAGATCAGCAGTTTCTGAAATACTCAGACCAGCCCGTCTGGCACCAACAACTATGCCACGTTCAAACTCACTTAAATCACTTTTCTTCTGATGCATTGAGTTGCTGTCATGTGATTGGCTGTTTAGAAATTTGCGTTGATGAGCAGTTGGATAGGTGTGGCTTATAAAGTGGCTGGAGAGTGTAATTGTCTGTCATTCATCTTAAAATTATTGGGCAGTTAATCACCCAGAGACACAGTTTCACACCTGAGAGGACTGTTTGACCAGACTCATCATGTGGGGGGTGGGTTAGAGTGGCCCTGGTCTCCCCTACTGAAGAGCAAATCAAACCTCTTTCAGAAATGTTATTTAATACTTAATCCTTTCAGTTTATTTCTGTACATGTCTTTTTTCAAATGATAAAGCAACACATCCTGTGTGTGTGTGTGTGTGTGTGTGTGTGTGTGTGTGTGTGTGTGTGTGTGTGTGTGTAGATCCGCAGTGTTCAGGTGCTCCCTGTGGATTATGAGATCGAGTATATCTGCAGAGGACACAGGATGATCGTTGGTCCCAAGGTTCGGAAGTGTTTGCCCAATGGCACGTGGACTGAGCTGAACCAGAGGAGCAGATGCAGTGAGACACACACACACACATACACACACACACACACATTAAACATTATAAAACAACCTTGGATGTAAAGATCCGATGAGAGAGTAGCCTGTGAGTTGTTTTCAAGGTGAAGCTGTCTGCTCCGCGCTCTTCCAAAGACAAAGAAATCAGATAAAAAAAATATATATAAACAATCACACACTTTTACTCCTTAGAGTAAAATGAAATAATAAATAAATAAATATTTCAATTACATGAGCACATCTCCGTCCTGCAGTGTGTGGTTTTTTATGGAACAAAACACTTGTTTAAAACCCCAAACCTGCTGGAAAGAGTCCAGATCTCCTGCTGCTTTGTAAAAGTTAAAATCAATGAGGAGTCTGGACTTCATCATATTAATGCACACAGTGACAGGATCAACTATAAAACCATCCTCCACCTTCCTCCTCCGGCTAAAATACACCGCCATCTTGGCCTGCCCTAAAACAAAGTTTAAAAGCTGGCACTTGTTCTTGTGTAGACATGTGTATTTAAAACCCAGAATAAAAACCTGTTTGGTAAAAACAGTTTGTAAAAATAGAAACAAGGGTAAAAGACGAGGACACTCATAAAAACAGTGAAACACAGTCTCTCTTTGGTCACAGTAAGGACACCTGTCCTCTACTGTCTGCTTTATGGTGGACACAAAGGAGCTCACTGCTATGACCCCATGAAGGGCTCTGCAGTGAACGTCTACATGTCTTTTGGAGAGTGGAGGCTTGTAGAAGGCCCTCCACTCAGGTCTGGCCTCAGGAGCCAGCTGCAGGTAGTTCCTCCATGGGGTGTCGGGTCTCTTATCCAGCTTTGTTCTGTTTACTGCTTTCACCATCATCTTATAAAAGGTTTTCCCTGAGGTCCCCTCCAGTGGGGCGGGTTGGGTGTGGTCCAATAAAAAGCCAGAGCAGTCTTTAAATCCGGTGCCAGGAAGATGGCAGGAAAGGGATCTTTTCCAGTCACAGTCTGGTTAGAAGAGGAGGTTAAAAGCAGGCGGTCGTGTCCTGTGAGTCTCTGCTTCCAGTGATCTAAGAGTTTTTTGTGACCCTCATTGACATAAGTCCCAGCTGGGCAGCGAGTCCGGAGGGGTCATCCAATCGAGGGCCCGTCAGCGCCACCACCTGTCCCACAGGGACGACCCCTGCAGTCTGCAGCCTCATGTCCAGACCTTGGCCTGCCCAGCTGGGAAGGTCTAAGCGTGTCCCCCACAGGACCGGCTCCTGGAGGAGCCAGTATGAAGAGTCTGTCTGCCCCCTCCTCTCCTTCCTCAGCAGGTTCCACACTTTAAAAACACTCTTATAAAAAGCAGGCAGAGGAGATGTGCTCATGTCTAGTGAGTTCATTAAAAACAAATTAAAATCCTGACCCAGGATCTTCAAACCCTGCAGAATGCAGCGGGACAGGGGTCTCCACAGAGTGTCCTCTGGTCCAGTCAATAATCGCTGCATGAACTGTAATCTGAAGGCCGCTCCCCTGCTAGCCAGGTGGATCAGGGCTTGCTCCCCCCCCTCTTTGGGTAAAAACAGGACACTCTGTGGGACCCAGTGCAACTTGTCCCAAATAAAATCAACTGAAACCGACTGAATTTTGGAAAGGAGAGAAGCCGGGGGGTCAACACAGGCTAGCTGGTGCCACAGGAGGATGAGACCAAGTTATTGGCTATTAAGGTCCGGCCTCTGTACGACAATTTTGGGAGCAGCCACCTCCACTTCTCCAGCCGACCTTTGACCTGCTCCAGGACGTTGTCCCAGTTCTTACTTAAGTTGATCTCATCCCCCAGGAAGACTCCAAGATATTTGAGTCCTCCTTTTTTTCCACTGAAGGCCACCGGGCAGCCTGAGCGGGCCCCCCAGCTCCCCTCCCACCATCAGGGCCTCGCTCCTCCCCCAGTTCACTTTAGAAGAAGAAATAGAGCTAAAATCGCTTGCAGTGTCAGTTAAAATGTCAATATCTCTTTGTGAATTTACTAAAACAATGAGATCATCAGCGTAAACAGACAGTTTAAAAGACACAGGACACTGGGGGAAACACACACCACTGAGTTTAGCTCTAAGTCTGTGGAGCAGAGGCTCGATGGCTGAAGATAACATCCCAGAGAGAGAGCAGCCCTGCCTCACCCCTCTCTGGATCCCAAATGGTGCACTAAGCCCGCCGTTAATTTTCAGAACACTCTCAAAGTCACTATAGAGGACCTGGACCATGGCTATGAAACCAGGGCTGAACCCAAAGGCAGCCAGAGTGTGCCACAGGTACTGGTGTTCAACCCGGTCAAAAGCCTTTTCCTGGTCTATGGAAATGAAACCAGTCTCTACGCCCAATGAACTGGAGAGCTCCAAAACGTCTCTAATTAAAGTGACGTTGTCACTGATGAGCCTGCCGGGCACACAATAGGACTGGTCAGGGTGGATGATGGATGCCATACCCCCCTCAGTCTAAGGGCCAGAGCTTTATCAATCAATCAATCAATCAATCACGTTTATTTATATAGCACATTTAAAAACGACCAAGGTTGACCAAAGTGCTGCACAGTCTTAGAACACAGTCAAACAAAAGCAAGTTTTAAAAAAATATATAAAATAAAATAAAAAATAGAAATAAAAAAATGTGTTAAAAGAGAATAAAAAACAGTAAAAACAACAAAAGACAATAAATAGCAAAAGAGGACCCCATAATAAATAGAAAAAAGGTAAAATCATGGATGTCTTGCTCAACTAGTATTAAAAGCCAAAAGGTGTGTTTTTAATAAGGACTTGAAGCTCCCAAGAGTCTGAGCTGTCCTGATATATAGAGGCAGACTGTTCCAGAGAGTAGGGGCAGCCACAGCAAAAGCTCTGTCCCCTCTGTTTTAAGCCTCACTCTTGGAACATCGAGAAGGACCTGGTGTGTCGACCTGAATGCTCTGGCTGGAGCACGCAGGTTTAGACAGTCACTTAGGTATGGGGGTGCCAACCCATAAAGACTTTAAAAACCAATGGCACGACTTTATATTGGATCTTATAGCTGACAGGGAGCCAGTGAAGGGAGGCCAGAACAGGTGTTATGTGGTCACGCCGTCTTCCCCCGGTCAGCAGGCGTACAGCCGCATTTTGAACCTGCTGGAGGTGCCGGAGGGATGACTGGTCAACACCAACATACAAAGAATTACAGTAGTCCAGCCTAGATGTTATGAACATATGTATAACTCTTTCAAGATCACATGAAGGTAGGTATGCCTTTACCTTACTCAGGAGTCTAAGCTGAAAGAAGCTTGTCTTTACAACAGAGCTAATCTGTTTGTCAAATTTGAAAGAGGTGTCAAAGATGACACCAAGGTTCCTGACTGAGGAACAGCAGTGAGATCCCAGGTTACTGAAAACACTGTCGACACCATCCAGCAGATCAGGAGAACCAAAAACAATAATCTCCGTTTTCTTGTCATTCACACTTAAGAAGTTGAACGCCATCCATGATTAGATATCTTCTACACAGGACAATAATGCATTCAAAGATTCATTGGTTTTAAACGACAGATAGATTTGCAAGTCATCTGCATAGCAATGAAAAGAGACACCATGGGGCTCTAATTTCATAGACCAGGCGCAGGTGCAGGCGCAGGCGCACCTGCCCTGTGCCGGCCTTCACCATGCGCACAGGGCGTGACCGGCGCACTTTGCAAGTTTCCTGCAGTGCCAAGAGAGGTGCAGTATAGGCGCACATGAGCGCAGAGCTGCGCGTCCACGCCTTCCTCCACACAAATGGCAGAGAGGGAGGAGAAAAGCCATGAGTGGGTTTAACACAGCAGAGCGCTGTTTTCACCAATCAAATGAGCGCCTCTCCTCGCCTTTAAATGCCCTGCAGCCGAGGCGCAGCGTCTGATTGGTCTGAGTGATCCCCAGAGTGCTGGAGAGAGTGCTGGTAGCGGAGACGGTCAGAGCCGCTGTGCCTGCAGCAGGTCAATGGACAGCGGGGCACATCGGAGGACACCGTGTGTCACCGTGTGGGCCAGCTCCCAGGACAGATGTAATCTGTTCCTTTGTCATTAATAGGAGTACAAAATGAAGAGACAGTTACACAGCTGGCTTATCCATTCAGAATACTTTTGATCCACCTCCACTCCTGGTTTGTCATCGCCAAGCAGAGCCTTTGGTGATATACTGTATACTCTCCCAGTGTCTCCACCTCATACTCCTCACAATAATGTACTCCATCTTTTTAGATCAGGTTAAAAATAAAGACTAAAACAGAGAAATGTCGGAAATCACGGGTAAATCCTGAGTGACAAACATTTATTTCGTCTCTTTTTTTCTTCGTCTTTTCTCTCCCTCTTTCTTTGAATTAAATGAAATGAAAGAAGCCAGATATATACTCAGTATCAGATGTTGAGGCTGTTTATTGTTTAATTGTAAGATGTGCATCAAACTTCCAGCTGCCGTCAGGTTAACTTTCCATTATGACAAACGGCTTTAATCCGACATCAGATGTGACGGGACAGTTAATATAGATATAAATGTCTAAGCTGGTTCAGACAGTTACAGTAAATAGCGATTGCTGTGATTGTTTACTGCATCAAAATGTGCCTGACACTCTGGAAACCTGCCTCTGAGGCTTTGATGACATGTGCGCACATGTGCGCCTGTCATCAAATCACAGCTGCGTGGGGTGCGCTCCGCCTTGCGCCGAGGATAGACCAGGTTGGAGCTGGCAAGATTTCAGCGCACTTTTTTGGCACGAAATTGTCACTGCACCAACATGAATCTGCTGACACCTCCCCCGGGTGCGCCGTCAACTCCCCCGTCTGCGCGCTGTCACACCCATCTCTGCGCAGACGGTCTACCAAATTGTCAAATTGGCAGCGCATGGCGGTGCGCCGCACGAAATTAGCACTGCGCAGGCTGCGCCAGGCTTGCGCCCCCTGCGCTGCGCCACGAAATTAGAGCCCCATGTTTTCTGAAGATGGATCCCAGTGGGAGCATATATAAAGAAAACAGTACAGGGCCAAGAATAGAGCTTTGAGGGACTCCACAGACCAGGGCGGCCTCTGATGAAGCATGTTGACCGAGGTGAACAGAGAAGGTCCCCTCAGACAAATAGGATTTAAACCATTTCAGGACATTACCTTTAATGCCCACACATAGCTCGGGGCGAGATAAAAGAATCTTATGGTCAACCGTGTCGAATGCAGCGGTCAGGTCCAAAAGCAGCAGCACAGCAGGGTTCCCTGCATCAACAGTTAAGAAAAGATCATTAAGAAGTCTTAAAAGTGCTGTTTCAGTGCTGTGGAGGGGTTTAAATCCAGATTGAAATTTCTCAGAAATGCCAATGCTAAGTCTAGGTATGACTGTAGCTGGTTAAGGACCACTCTCTCTAGAACCTTGGACAGAAAGGGAAGCTTTGAGACTGGCCTAAAGTTCAAGAGAACAGAAGGATCTAGGCTAGACTTTTTGATAAGGGGTTGCACAACAGCATGTTTAAAATCTGTAGGGACACAACCGGATGCAAGTGAGGTATTTACCAGAGTGAGTATGTAAGGCCCTGCAGTATTAAAAACGTCCTTAAGTAGTCTAGGAGGAATACTGTCAAGGGGGTGATGTGAAGGTCTTAAGAGTCAGATCACTTTGGACACTTCTGCCAACGTCGCAGGCTCAAACTGCTCGAAAACAGCTGAACACACAGGTGAGATGGCAGGGTCTGACATGGAAGGAGAAAGTGAAGACCTAATGGTGGAGATTTTGTTGATGAAAAATACAATAAACTCTTCACATAGAGTGCGGGATGGCACAATACACGGAGAAGAGTAGGGATTTATGGGGCGATTAAAGGTGTTAAAAAGGACCTGGGGTCTGTGACTGTTGCTGGATACAAGATTAGAGATATAATGTGTTTTGGCAGACTTCACAGCCCTCTGGTATTCCAACAGACTGTATTTTAAAATCTCAAGAGAGACATGGAGTTTGTCTTTTTTCCATTTTCGCTCAGCACGTCGACATTCACGTCGACATTCACGTCGACATTCACGTCGACATTCACGTCAACATTCACGTTGACGTGCGCGAGTAGTGTCATTAGCCCACGGCTCACTAGGACGTTTGAGACTTCTTGTCTTGAAGGGAGCAATCAAATCCAAGATCTCGGTGCAAGAAGAGCTGAAAAGAGTTGTTAACTCCTCGACGTTAAGATCCGATGTAGGAGGCATATAGTCGTTAAAAGCAGCGGAGAACTGTGACGCAGTTAAAGGGTTCAGTACGCGCCGACGAAGAGGCGGTGCGCGCGTAACAGTCATAGAACAAGGTAGCGTCACACTGAATAACACTGGCAGATGGTCCGATATACGTGTCTCGCATACCTCACTTATACAGACGTTTAATCCATAAGACAGTACAAGATCCAGTGTGTGACCCTTTTCATGCGTCGAGCCAGTGACCCACTGAGTGAGATTAAAAGAGTCAATGAGATCCAGAAAGTCTCTGGCCAGGGGTCTGGATTCACAGCACACATGGATGTTGAAGTCGCCAATGATTAAAATACCATCATAGTTCAAGATTATCCCAGCCACAAAGTCCGCGAACTCCTGAATAAACTCCTTATTGAACTTTGGTGGACGGTAGATCAGTGCGCACAGAGTGGGTAGTTTTAACCGCAGTTCAAAGAGCTGCAGCTCGAAGCTCGAGAAGCTGTCAAACTGAGACTGTAGGCAGTGGAAGGCAGATTTAAAAACAAATGCTAGCCCTCCACCTTTACCGGTCATCCTCGGAGAACTCAGGAAGGCACACTCAGGAGGAAGAAGCTCAGAGAATGCCGACAACTCACCTGTATGAAGCCAGGTCTCCGTCAGGAACATAAAATCCAACTCACAGGACGTGAAGAAATCATTCAGTAGGAATGTTTTGTTGGCTAGCGATCTAGCATTGATAAGAGCCTTTATGGACTGGGCTAAGTATGTAGTGACACTGCGAGTGAACTGCTGGCTGAGCTGTTTTATCTGCGTTTTACCAAAGTCCCACCACTGTTGTATGTTAGTGAAGGCAGGTCTGATCTCTCTGTGGGACTCCCCAAAACACTTAAAAGCAGTTCTAAAAGCCTGGTTGTTGAAAAGGGCTGTGTTAAAATGCAAATAGGCGCTCTTTAAACGAACATTTTTGATAAAAACATGACAGGAGACTAAAAAATGATCAGTAAAACCCACGAGCTAGATAAAATACCTCTCAAAAGTATTAAGATGGTGTTTAAAACAATAAAAGCGGTCCAGTCTGGCCAGAGATAAAACCCCCTCCCTACTGTGGCTCCAGGTGTACTGCCTGTGCTGACTGTTAGAAACCCTCCACACATCACTCAGCTCCTGGTTCTCCATCAGCTGTCTGAGTGTGTGGCTCCCGATGGTTCCTGTCTAGGGCTGGATTTTCAGTGCAGTTAAAATCACCCCCTAAAGACATAAGACCATCATCCTCACAGTTCTTAACACAGTCACTTAAAATGTTTAAGAATGCTACCCTGCCCACTGCATTAGAGGGAGCATAGACATTTAAAAACGCAAGTTTAACGTTTTCAAAGACAGCGTTAACCTTCAATAAAACACCTGGAACATCTTCATCAACAGTAAAAGAAAAAGGTAAAAAAAACTCTGAGCAAATAAAACCACCACCCCTCCCCTCAGACTGGACCTGTGGCTTAACAAAAGCCCTCTTCCAGTTGCTCTCATTGTCTGAAGTGCTGTGGGTTTCCTGAACAAAAGTTTAGTTAAGTTAGTTTAAAAAGAGCAGCTTGTTTAGAATCAGACCTGGCCCCCCCATGCAGGTTTAAGGGATGTTAAAATCACACATGGGTAAAAAATAAATAACAGTAAGAAGAGCAGTCAGAAAAAAGGTAAAAACATCTAAAAATCATCTTCATCATTGATGATTTGAGCTTTCACCTTTAATACGAGCTTTCTGAGTCTGTAAATCTCCTGATCTGTTAAAACCTCCCCCCCACAGCTCTTTCTGGTTAGTGGCCTGGCAGACCTAACAAACAAGGGCGGGGAAAAAATCCCCTACGTTAGGCAGCCTGCAGCCTGTAGTCCTCTCCAGGAAGGTTTTTATGTCACCTGGGGAGTAAACAGACTGAGGGTCCTCCTGACTCAGAGAGAAATCACTCTGACTCTGTGGGCATCTTAACACTCATTTTCTTTGTTTGACTGTTCTTTTAAACAGGTTCAGTGATTTTTCTTTTCTGTGATACTTTGAGGAGGTCATCATCAGACGCCTCCTCTTCCTCTATTAACTCCTCATTCACACTCTGCTCAGCTGCACTTCTCAACATGGCTTCACTTTCCTCAGAAAAAGCCCGAGCCTCAGAAACCAAGGGGGCTCCCCCCCACAGCAGCTAGCGGCTCTCCCCTCGCAGCAGCGGGCGGCTCTCCCCCCACAGGAGCGGGCGGCTCTCCCCCCAAAGTAGCGGGTGGCTCTGCCCCCGCAGCAGCAGCGGTGAGTGGCTGTCCCGCAGCAGCGGGGTGCTGCACTCTGCTCCGCCCCCTCCGCTCCAGGCAGGAGTGGACCAGGTGCCCCTCTGCACCACAAACAAAACACGTCATTGTTTGCGAGGAAACAAAAACCACATACTTAAAACTGTCCACATTAAAGGACAAAGACAGGCTCAGGTCTTTGTTTTTATCTTTAAGGACCATGTAAACCTGTGTCCTGTGGCAGACAACGTGCTTTAATGTTGGTGATTTACACCCTAAAGAAACCATCGGGATGGGGGACATTAATTGTCCGTACCTGGACAGCTCCTTTACTAACGTTTGGTTCTTAATGAATGGGGGGGGGGGGGGGGGGGGGGGGGCGTTGGAGATGGTGATCTTTGTGGCTGGGTTAGAGAGGGGGGAGACAGGAGTGAAGGTGTCTTGGATGACCACTCCTTTCTCCACCACCTCGCCAACCTTAGCCGTGCTGTCTAGGAACATGACTATGGCTCCAATCATTCGAGAGGCAGACCTCACACTCTCATAGCCCACCACCTCTCCCACAGCCAGACCGGCTTCCTCCACTGAGCACTGCAGCGTGGGCTAAAGTTTGATGGCGTGACGACGAGTCAGCCTTTCAAACTCAGCGGGTGCAGCCTCTGCCACCGGCATTGTGCTAAACAAAAGCACGCTGCCTCCAAACAATCACACACACACGCTCACACACACACTAAATCACAGCCCCTTTAAAGGTAAATGATAAAGTGAACACTCATAAACACACTCACACAAACAAAAAGAGATAAAAGTTTTAAGAAAACTTACAAAAGTTGAATCAAAAAACGATTGACTCTCAGCTCCTCACTCACACACCGCCTCAGTCAGAGAGAGAGAGAGAGAGAGAGAGCGAGAGAGAGAGAGAGAGAGAGAGAGAGAGAGAGAGAGAGAGAGAGAGAGAGAGAGAGAGAGAGAAAGAGAGAGGAAGAGAGAGCGGTGGGGACATGGAAGGAATAGTCTTTAAGAGTGCTTAATCTGAATAACTTGTCTGTCTGTCTGTCTATCTGTCTGTCTATCTGTCTGTCTGTCTGTCTGTCTGTCTGTCTGTCTATCTGTCTGTCTGTCTGTCTGTCTGTCTGTCTGTCTGTCTGTCTATCTGTCTGTCTGTCTGTCTGTCTGTCTGTCTGTCTGTCTATCTGTCTGTCTGTCTGTCTGTCTGTCTATCTGACTGTCTGTCTGACTGTCTGACTGTCTATCTGTCTGTCTGTCTGTCTATCTGACTGTCTATCTGACTGTCTGTCTGTCTGTCTGTCTGTCTGTCTGTCTGTCTGTCTGTCTGTCTGTTTGACTGTCTGTCTGTCTGTCTGACTTTTTGTCTGTCTGTTTGTCTGACTGTCTGTCTGTCTGACTTTTTGTCTGTCTGTCTGTCTGACTGTCTGTCTGTCTGTCTGTCTGTCTGACTGACTGTCTGTCTGTCTGTCTGTCTGTCTGACTGTCTGTCTGTCTGTCTGTCTGACTGTCTGTCTGACTTTTTGACTGTCTGTCTGTCTCAGTGTTGTTGTGTCCTCGTATGTGGACTTCTTTGGAAAATGGTCGTGTGTCCCCATGGCCCCCAGGGCCCCCCGTAGAGGGGGCAGTTCTGCACTACAGCTGTCTGCCTGGATTCATCCTGATGGGACGAAACTCTTCTCAGTGCAACAAGATGGGGAAGTGGGACACACCAAAACCTGTGTGTCACTGTGAGTCACTGAATCTCTCAAAACATTAACCAATCACACCATGCACCAATCACACAGTGAACAATCACACCATGCACCATTCACACTGTGAACAATCATATCATGCACCATTCACCCTAGACCATCACACCTTGAACCATCACACATGCATCTATGACACAGTGAGCCATAACACCTTGCACCAATCACACAGTGAACCATCACACCATGTACCAATCACACAGTGAACCATCACACCATGCACCAATCACTGTGAACCATCACACCATGCACCAATCACTGTAAACCATCACACCATGCACCAATCACACAGTGAACCATCACACCATGCACCAATCACTGTGAACCATCACACCATGCACCAATCACTGTAAACCATCACACCATGCACCAATCACACAGTGAACCATCACACCATGCACCAATCACACAGTGAACCATCACAAAGTAAACCATCACACCATGCACCATTCACACAGTGAACCATCACACCATGCACCAATCACACATTGAACCATCACACCATGCACCAATCACAGTGAACCATCACACCATGCACCAATCACACAGTGAACCATCACACCATGCACCAATCACACAGTGAACCATCACACCATGCACCAATCACACAGTGAACCATCACACCATGCACCAATCACACATTGAACCATCACACCATGCACCAATCACTGTGAACCATCACACCATGCACCAATCACACAGTGAACCATCACACCATGCACCAATCACTGTGAACCATCACACCATGCACCAATCACACAGTGAACCATCACACCATGCACCAATCACTGTGAACCATCACACCATGCACCAATCATACAGTGAACCATCACACCATGCACCAATCACACAGTGAACCATCACACCATGCACCAATCACACAGTGAACCATCACACCATGCACCAATCACACATTGAACCATCACACCATGCACCAATCACTGTGAACCATCACACCATGCACCAATCACACAGTGAACCATCACAAAGTAAACCATCAGACCATGCACCATTCACACAGTGAACCATCACACCATGCACCATTCACACAGTGTACCATCACACCATGCACCAATCACTGTGAACCATCACACCATGCACCAATCACTGTGAACCATCACACCATGCACCAATCACACATTGAACCATCACACCATGCACCATTCACTGTGAACCATCACACCATGCACCATTCACTGTGAACCATCACACAATGCACCAATCACACAGTGAACCATCACACCATGCACCAATCACTGTGAACCATCACACCATGCAACAATCACACAGTGAACCATTACACCATGCACCAGTCACTGTGAACCATCACACCATGCACCAATCATACAGTGAACCATCACACCATGCACCAATCACACAGTGAACCATCACACCATGCACCAATCACACAGTGAACCATCACACCATGCACCAATCACACATTGAACCATCACAAAGTAAACCATCACACCATGCACCATTCACACAGTGAACCATCACACCATGCACCATTCACACAGTGAACCATCACACCATGCACCAATCACTGTGAACCATCACACCATGCACCAATCACTGTGAACCATCACACCATGCACCAATCACACAGTGAACCATCACACCATGCACCATTCACTGTGAACCATCACACCATGCACCATTCACTGTGAACCATCACACAATGCACCAATCACACAGTGAACCATCACACCATGCACCAATCACTGTGAACCATCACACCATGCACCAATCACACAGTGAACCATCACACCATGCACCAATCACTGTGAACCATCACACCATGCAACAATCACTGTGAACCATCACACCATGCACCAATCACACAGTGAACCATTACACCATGCACCAGTCACTGTGAACCATCACACCATGCACCAATCACTGTGAACCATCACACCATGCACCAATCACTGTGAACCATCACACCATGCACCAATCACTGTGAACCATCACACCATACACCAATCACTGTGAACCATCACACCATGCACCAATCACTGTGAACCATCACACCATGCACCAATCACTGTGAACCATTACACCATGCACCAATTACACAGTGAACCATCACACCATGCACCAATCACTGTGAACCATCACACCATGCACCAATCACTGTGAACCATCACACCATGCACCAATCACTGTGAACCATCACACCATGCACCAATCACTGTGAACCATCACACCATGCACCAATCACTGTGAACCATCACACTGTGCACCAATTACTTGTGAATAAATTACACAATAAACCAATCACACTGTGAAACTTAACACCAGGCACCAAACATAGTGACTTTTACTTGGATTTCAACCTTCCTTCAGGAGTGAGTGCTTCAACATGTTATGAAAGATGATGATGACGATGATGATGGCACACACCCACAAAAAAAAAAAAAAAAATTAAAAACATATGAAAATTGTGTATGATGGGTTTCAATTGAGTTCAGTTGAGTTGAGTACCTTTTGATTTTGCGTGAATCAGTACTCTGTACTTTTGACTGAATTTTGTCGATACCTAACCTTTTGGTCGGTACCCTTCCCTAGTTAAAACTGCAGCCAGCCCTGCTACAGAAAAGTTTAGCAGCTTTGCAAAACCCGTCTCGCCAGGAGACAACAGCAGGAGCAGCGCAAAACAACAGCCCATTGAAGCCAACTCTGCCTACGCTGAAAAGAACAGGGTCCTCGGTGGTGGAGATGATGAAGAGCCCTTACAACCAAACATGAAATTTCTTGGAAGAAGATTTGGCTCGGAAAGTTTTGAATGATCGTTCCAAGGAGGATGGTTTGAAAAACGGAGATGCTTACATTACATCTCAGAAACAGACTGTGTGCTCTGCTTTAACTGCAACCAAGCCGTAGAGAAAGGATTATTAGTGCACTCTCACAGTGACAGCCCATTTGTTAAGAGTGGTTTTTGCAACTAGAAAAAAACAAGAGAAAAGTTTGCTCAACACGAGTTGTCACACCTGCATTCTGATTCACTGTGTGCATTTGCGACACTGAAAACAACCACTATCAGTGCTGTGCTTTCTGATTCAGCGGCTTGGATTCAAAACACTGCCAGGGCCATGTTGGACCTTTTTGTTCAGATCCATTAAATCCTTGGCCCGAGAGGGGCTGCCATTCAGAGGGCACGATCACCACAACAGCATCCTATGGCAACTTATGCTGGAGAGGACGCACTCACTCCCGAAAGCCAGAGAATGGCTTTTACGCAGAGATAACTGGATGTCACATATGATCCAAAAGGAGATCCTTGAAATGTTTGCTCACACCATACAGCAAGAAATCATCTCTGAGTGTCCAGAATCCCTCTACGTGCACTGCAGTAACCACACGCTGGACCTTGTCCTGCAGGAGGTAGCGAGGGATGTGAGACTCATTGCAGACATGTTGAACTTTGTTCAGGGAGATTCCATTGTCATCAGAGCATTCAGTTGTTCCAGTCTCTTTTCAGCTCCAGAGAGGGGGTGTGCAACATCCTGAGATTTTGCCCAATTCTATGGTGCATCAGCACCACAGTCATTTCCTGAGTTATTGCTGTATATCCAACACTCCTGGAGACACATTTAAGACATTGGCGCATGACAGGACAATGAGGGGTGAGACACGGGCCAAAATCTTTGGACTGATCAAACAAGCAAAAGAAACAAAGATGTATTTTGGCTTTGTGTGCAGCGAGGCTCTTTTCGGGCCCTGTGAAGTAGTGGTCCGAAGGCTGCAGAGCAAAACCTCCACTGCTCGCACAGTTCTGGAGTGGGTCAGTGTTCACCAACAGATGCAGCCGACACTTCGGGAGGATGATTGAGTTAAGCAGCTCATTGACAAAGTTAAGACTTTTGCAGCCCACAACAATTTTGAGATGCCCCCTTCCCTCAGGATGAGCAAAACCCCGGCTTGTATTCGCAGCACCGCACGACCCGAGGCTGTGGTGTCTGACTCTGGAGGAGCTCAGTGGAGGCATCAGTTCATTGAAGCTCTGGACATAGTTGAAGGAGCCGCCCAGAGGGAAACCACGCTCATCGATGCTGTAAACCAAAACATGGCTGGACTGAATGAGGTTCAACTCCACAAAAGGTTCGATAGATCACGCCAACAAATGCAGCTGACTTTACTAGGTGACATGACAAAGGAAAGAAAATTCAGATCTGTCCCAGAGGTTGACAAATTTATTTCAGCGTTGCATCCTCAAACCAGAGGCCTGTTTAAAGAGGCAGAGGCATTTGTTGAACTTTGCCTGTTTACCTGTGTCAGCTACCCCATCAGAAAGATCACTCTCTGCTCTCAGACAACTAAAAACTTACATACCATTAGCCAAAAGAGGTTGGCACATCTAGCTGTCATGCACGTCCACAGCAACATTCTGGACAGACTAGATGCTACATCTCTCGTTCGGAGCTTCATCAGCCAAACACCAGAACACGAGGCCACGTTTGGTGCCCTGTAAATAAAGGTACTTTTTGTTTGTTCATAATTACTCTCAGTGTGCGTATACTACTTTTTTGTCAATTCCAGTGTGAGATGCTGCGTGTATGTTTGCGCACCTTGAGTGAGAGTGTGTGCGTGAGGCAATAAGCAAAATTTCCTAACTAAGGTGATGGTGAACATTTGCGAGACAGAATTTCTCTGAGCCTCTCATTAAAAGCAAACCGTTTATTGGTTGTGGAAAGAAGGCAACATTGTACGGAGTTAAGGCTAAACAATCTTTGCGTCCTTTAATTGAGCTGGATAACAGTAGTACTGTAATAGCAGCTGCAGCAGCAACAATGTTAGATGCTAAAAGCTCTCTGTTGTCTTTATTTCAGGCCCTGGTGATCTGCGTGTGGTGCATGATTCACGGAACTTCTGTCTTTCTTCTCGTCGCTGGCTCTTTGATATGTTTATCTGTTTGCTGCTTGTTGCTGTGGTTGTTTTTGTTGTTGTTAGCTTGGGTTCCACTGCTTATGTTTTTTTTATGGTCTATCTTCTCTCCCGGAGGTAGTGAGTATTGGAGTAAATACTCACCTGTCTCTGCATCTTCAGCACCAAGGACAGCGCTTGAAATGGGGATGATTTACTGCTGTTGGGGTGATTTTGTTTTAGTTTGCTCTTTTTATTTGAGTCAGCCTCCTTATGGATAAAAAATGTAATAAAATTTGAATTTGTTTGAACTTCTTAATGTTTTATTTGTGTGTACCTAATGGCAGCCAGTCAGCAGCCTAATAAGTGGCAGTGGGCTATACAATGATGTCACTCATTCATTAATTCATTCATTCAGTTGGCAGCCCCCCTTCTTAAAAGACCTTCCAGTGCGGCTGTGACACAGTGATGTTTATTTGGGTGTAGATGTGAGCGTGTCTCACCCTTTTTTCTTCTCTCATTCTGCACACAGATGATCGACACTACCGAGGTAAGAACTCTTTTGTTTATCACACTCAGAGCAGTAGCATTAAGTCCGTAGAGCTAAAACTTCATTTCATGTCTGAGTTCATCAGCTGGCAGATCCAAAGCAGAGATGAGCAGGTTAAACTCTGTGCTGTGACCGATGCTTGGTGTGTAGACCCTGGTCAAAGCTTTGTTTTAATCCCATCTTACAAAAACACCCACACCATCCAGGTCCTAATTCTGCCGTGGAGAGTGTCACAAAAAAGAGAGATGACAAAAGGCACAGACCATCTTCACTAATGTCAACAAAAACTTTCTCAAACAATAGTGCCCTCGGCCTCAGCTCTGCTAGGAGGTGCCCTCTGCTCAGGCTGAGGACCCTAATTACAGACCAGCCAGAAGGCTGGGAATCCAATTGGTGACCTTCTTGCTGAGGCTGCAACACTAACCCTTGCACCACTGTGCAGCCCATCAACAGAAACTTTCTCAACAAAAATAAGCAGAAACTTTCTCAACTCACCTAAACAGAAACTTTTTCACTAAAATCCACAGTCTTTAACCACTCACATCAACTGAGTGTTTCTGCTCTCACATCATCAGAAACTTTCTCCTCTCACGACAACAGAAACTATCTTATCACAACTAAGCAAAATTATCCTCACTCACATCAACAGAAGCTTTCTCCACTAACATCAACGAAAAACTTTCTTCATACAAATAAACAGAAACTATCTCAAATCACATTAACATAAACTTTCTCCACCCTTGTGAACAGAAACTTTCTTTACTAACATCAACAAAAAAACTTCAGGTCTTATTTTTGCTGTGGAGAGGCTAACAGAAAAATGAGCACAGACGATCTCTACTCATTAACCAAAACTTTCTCCAATTACATCAACAACGTCTGTCTCCACTTACATCCACAGAAACTAACTCCAATCACATCAACATTTTTTTCCACTCACATCAACAGAATTTTCTTCACTAACCTCAACAGAAACTTTCTTCATTTTTACTCTTTTTTTTTTTTTTTTTTTTTTGCTAAGATCAACACTGTGTTTCTGTAACTGGGATAAATCAAATGTGGCACGTTGGATAAGATTTGAGCTCACCACAATGAGTCTGCAGTAGAGCAGTTTTTGAGCCGACATCAATCTTACTTTAAGTTTCAGTTCAAACAGGATGGAGCCCTGTTATGTAACAGCTGGTAAAGCCCGAAATACACGACTCTGTGATCTTGGTGTCATGGATCAGAGGGACCTGGCTCATCCTGAAGGTCTATCAAAAAGTAATGCAATAATTACTTTCCCTGATAACTAATTTCATCTTTGAAGTGTTAATTCAGTTACTAATTGACCTGCTTTTTGATTTTTATTTTATTTTATTTTTTTAAAGGAGCAAGTAACTATAACTAATGAATGTCATAAGTAATTTGCCCAACACTGGTGGTTATTTAGGAGGACAGAGTCTGGACATGCTCCAAACAGAGAGTCTCCTCATGATTTACAGACCCTGACACTGTTAGGGGGACAGTACCTCTGACCAAACCCATGAGGGCGATGTTGCTCAGTGTAAAACATCACTTTACAGAGCTGTGTCCTCAGGGAAAGCACATGAGGGCACGGGGCAAACGTGCTAGATATTTTTATTGTCCATCATTTTGACAGACGGGATCGCAAAAATTATGTCATAATAAACAACTTAAAAAATGGATGATGAGACCAATTAATTAATTATATGTTTTAGCATTTAATCACAAAAGCAACTCAAATATAACTTGTAACATTAATTATGCAGTGCAGAAAGAAAAAGTAATGGAAAAATAATAGAAAATATGAAATAGATACTGATCCTGCTAGAGCTTTGTAAAGTAAAAAAGGATTGCTCTCACAGCAGACGGATCACTTTTTTAAAATTAAACTGAAAAAACAACCCTGAACTGTTTTCATGATAGGTTTCTAGTCAAGTTTTTTGCAATTTTTTTCATGCCACTTTGCCTGAGCTCACTGTTCTCCTAGGGTATGTGGACTTGAAGTGGATGCTACTTTAGCATAACAAAGCTCATCAAGAGAGAGAGGCAAAGGAGATCAGCATCAGGTTTTGTGTCTTTGCCTCTGATGCCGACTGCTGGCGTCTGTTTTGATTTTATGGAGGCTGAAGCCTCCTTCTGCTACTACACTACAGACTGTAATGACCACTGCTACTTCAGTAAGCATTTCTAAAGTCTGGAAACATTTTACCCAGTACAGTAATGGAAAGTTGGTGGGACTCTTAAAAGACGGGTTTCCTACCAGAACCCACTTCACTGGGAGGAAATCCTGGAGAATGTGGTCCTGATGTATGAGAGAGGCGGTCTTAGAGTCGTACTGGTCACAGATGCGCCCCAACACATCAACTCCATAGATCTTAAGTGCGCTGTCAGCAACAACATGACAACATAATACCTAATAATTAATTATGCATGCTCACCACTAACTGGACAGAGGGTCAAATGCAGGTGCTGCATGTGATTTATAAATGGTTGTGTGACAGTGAAGTAATTGACTGGATTGCACTTGGGGTTCCTAATACATTATAATGATGGACAACCTTCAGATTTTTTTTTTGTCATTGCTCAAAAACTTAAGTTAAAGACAAGAATAAGCAGTTAACACAGCCTCTGCATCAGAAAGACAAAAGGGAAGACACAGGGAGGGCACAGGAAGGGCACAGGGAGGGCACAGGGAGACCTCAGGGGGGCACAGGGAGACCTCAGGGGGGCACAGGGAGACCACAGGGAGGGCACAGGGAGACCTCAGAACACCTCAGGAGGGCTCAGGGAGGGCACAGAGAGACTACAGGGAGACTACAGGAAGGGCTCAGGGAGATCATAGGTAAACCACAGGGGGACCACAGGGAGACCTCAGGAGGGCTATGGTAGACCAGAGGGAGACAACAGTGAGAGCATGGGAAGACCTCAGGAGGGCTCAGGGAGGGCTCAGGGAGACCACAGGGAGGGCACAGGGAGACCACAGAGAGGGCACATGGAGAGCAAAGAGAGACCTCAGGGACACCCTAGGGAGACCTCAAGAGGGCTCAGGGAGATCTCAGGGAGACCACAGGGAAACCAGAGGGAGACCACAGAAAGGGCACAGGGAAAGCACAGGGAGGGTACAGGGAGACCACAGAGAGGGCACATGGAGAGCACAGGGAGACCTCAGGGAGACCTCAGGAAGATCTCAGGGGGACCACAGGGAACCACAGAAAGGGCTCAGGGAGACCATTGGGAGACCATTGGGAGACCTCAGGGAGACCTCAGGGAGACCTCAGGGAGACCTCAGGGAGGGTACAGGGAGACCACAGGGAGGGTACAGGGAGACCACAGAGAGGGCACATGAAGAGCACAGGAAAGGCACAGGGAGGGCACAGGGAGACCTCAGGAGGGCACTGGGAAACCACAGGGAGGGCACAGGGAGACCACAGAGAGGGCACATGGAGAGCACAGGAAAGGCACAGGGAGGGCACAGGGAGACCACAGGAGAGCACTGGGAGACCACAGGGAGGGCACAGGGAGACCTCAGGGCACCTCAGGAGGGATCAGGAAGGGCATAGAGAGACTACAGGGAGACCACAGAGAGGGGTCGGGGAGATAATAGGTAAACCACAAGGAGAGCACAGGGAAATTATAGGAATAGGGAAGACACAGGGAAACCACATGGAGATCTCAGGAGGACTAAGGAGGAGCTCAGGGAGACCACAAGGAGACCTCAAAAGGGCTCAGGGAGGCCACATGGAGACAACAGTGAGAGTTTGAAAGACCTTAGGAGGGCTAAGGGGATTCTAAGGGAGACCACAGGGAGGGCACAGGGAGACCACAGAGAGGGCACATGGAGAGCACAGAGAGACCACAGAGAGACCTCAGGGAGACCTCCATAGGGCTCAGGGAGATCTCAGGGAGACCACAGAAAGGGCTCACGAAGGGTACAGAGAGACCACAGAGAGCCCACAGAGAGGGCACAGGGAGACTAAGGGAGACCTCAGGGAGGCAAAGGGGAGCACGGGGAAGCCACAGGGAGGGTACAAAGAGACCACAGGGGACCACAGGGAGGGCACAGGGAGACAATAGGGAGACCTCATTTAGGGCACAGGGAAACTGCAGGGAAACCACAGGGAGGGTACAGGGAGACCACAGAGGGACCTCAGGGAGAGCAAAGGGAGACATCAGGGAGATCTCAAGAGGGCTCAGGGATTTTGCAGGGAGACCACAGAGAGGTCAAAGGGAGACCACAGTGAGGGCACATGGAGAGCACAGAGAGACCTTAGGGAGACCTCAGGGAGACCTCAAGAGGGCCCAGGGAGATCTCAGGGGGACCACAGGAAGACCACAACGAGACCACAGAAAGGGCTCAGGGAGGGAACAGAGAAACCACAGGGAGGGCACAGGGAGACCATTGGGAGTCCTCAGGGAGGCAAATCGAGGGCACAGGAAAACCACAGGGAGGGAACAGAGAGACCACAGGGAGCCCACAGGTAGGGCACATGGAGAGCACAGAGGGACCTCAGGGAGACCTCAAGAGGGCCCAGGGAGATCTCAGGGGGACCACAGGAAGACCACAAGGAGACCACAGATGGGGCTCAAGCAGGGGACAGAGAAACCACAGGGAGCCCACAGGGAGGGCACAGGGAGACCATAGGGAGACCTCAGGGCCACCTCAGGGAGGGCACAGGGAGACCACAGGGAGGGCACAGGGAGACCAAAGAAGGAGAGCACATTGAGAGCACAGGGAGACTTCAGAGAAACCTCAGGGAGACCTCAAGAGGGCTCAGGGAGATCTAAGGGAGTCCTCAGGGAGGCAAAGGGAGGGCACAGGGAAACCATAGTGAGGGAACAGAGAGACCACAGGGAGCCCATGGGGAGGGCACAGGGAGACCATACAGAGACCTCAGGGAGGGTACAGGGAGGGCACAGAGAAACCACAGGAAGGGTACAGGAAGACCACAGAGAGGGCACATGGAAAGCACAGGGCAACCTCAGGGAGACCTCAACAGGGCTCAGGGAGATCTCAGAGAGACCCTAGGGAGACCTCAGGGAGACCACAGAAAGGGCTAAGGGAGACCAAAGGGAAACCTCAGGGAGACCAAAGGGAAACCTCAGGGAGAGCACAGGGAGACCTCAGGGAGGGCAAAGGGAGACCACAGGGAGACCACAGGGAGACCTAAGGAGGGCTCAGGGAGGGCTCAGGGAGACCACAGGGAGACCTCAGGGAGGGCACAGGGAAACCACAGGGAGAGCACAGGGAGACCACAGAGAGGGCACATGGAGAGCACAGAGAGACCTCAGGGAGACATCAGGGAGACCTCAAGAGGGCTCAGGGAGATCTCAGGGTGACAATAGGGAGACCACAGGAAGACCACAGAAAGGGTTCAGGGAGGGAACAGAGAAACCACAGGGAGCCCACAGATAGGGCACAGGGAAACCACAGGGAGGGCACAGAGAGATCAAAGAAAGAGCACATTGACAGCACAGGGAGACCTCAGGGAGACCTCAGGGAGACCTCAATGGGCTCAGGAACATCTCAGGGAGACCACATAAAGGGCTCATGAAGGGAACAGAGAGACCACAGGGAGGGCACAGGGATACCATAGGGAGGATACAAATAGAGTACAGGGAAGCTACAGGGTGGGCTCAGGGAGATAATAGGTAAACCACAGGGAGAGCACAGGGAAAGTATAGGAAGGCTTCAGGGAGGGCATAGGGAGGACACAGGGAGACCACAGGGAGACCTCAGGAGGGCTCAGGCAAGGCTCAGGGAGCCCACAGGAGGACCTCAGGGAGGGCACAGGGAGGGCAAAGGGAAACCACAGGGAGGGTACAGGGGGAAGAGAGAGGGTTCATGGAGAGCACAGTGAGACCTCAGGGAGACCTCAGGGAGACCTCAAGAGGGCTCAGGAAGATCTCAGGGGGACCTCAGGGAGACCACAGGGAGACCTCAGGGAGGGCACAGGGAGGGCAAAGGGGAACCACAGGGAGGGCACAGGGAGACCACAGGAAGGGCACAGGGAGACCAAAGAGAGACAGCAGGAGGGCTCAGGATCTCAGGGAGGGCTCGGGGAGACCACAGGGAGTGCACAGGGAGACCACAGGAAGGGCACATGAGACCAAAGAGAGGGCACATGGAGAGCACGGAGAGACCTCAGGGAGACCTCAGGGAGACCTCAAGAGGGGTCAGGGAGATCTCAGGGAGACTACAGGGAGACCATAGGGAGGGCACAGGGAGACCTCAGGAGGGAAAAGGCAGGGCACAGGGAAACCACAGGGAGGGAACAAATAGAGTACAGGGAGACTACAGGGTGGGCTCGGGGAGATAATAGGTAAACCACAAGGAGAGCACAGGAAAAGTATAGAAAGGCTTCAGAGAGGGCATAGGGAGGACACAGGGAGACCATAGGGAGACCTCAGGAGGGCTCAGGGAAGGCTCAGGGAGACCACAGGGAGACCTCAGGGAGGGCACAGGGAGGGCAAAGGGGAACCACAGGGAGGGTACAGGGAGACCACAGAGAGGGTTCATGGAGAGCACAGAGAGACCTCAGGGAGACCTCAGGGAGACCTCAAGGAGACCTCAGGGAGACCTCAAGGGGCTCAGGAAGATCTCAGGGGAACCTCAGGGAGATCTCAGGGAGGGCACAGGGAGGGCAAAGGGGAACCACAGGGAGGGCACAGGGAGACCACAGGGAGGGCACATTGAGAGCACAGAGAGACCTTAGAGAGACCTCAGGGAGACCTCAAGAGGGCTCAGGAGGATCTCAGGCAGACCACAGAAAGGGCTCAGGAAGGGAACAGAGAGACCACGGGGAGCCCACAGTGAGGGTACAGGGAGACCATAGGTAGACCTCAGGGAGGGCACAGGGAGGGCACAGGTGGACCACTGGGAAACTACAGGGAGGGCACAAAGAGCGCACAGAGTGGGCACAAGGAGACCACAGGGAGACCACAGGGAGACCACAGGGAGGGCACAGGGAGACAGCAGGAGGGCTCAGGGAGGGCTCAGGGAGGGCTCAGGAGGGGCTCAGGGAGGGCTCAGGGAGACCACAGGGAGTGCACAGGGAGACCACAGGAAGGGCACAGGGAGACCAAAAAGAGGGCGCATGGAGAGCACGGAGAGACCTCAGGGAGACCTCAGGGAGACCTCAAAAGGGGTCAGGGAGATCTCAGGGAGACCACAGGGAGACCACAGGGAGATCACAGAAAGGGCTCAGGGTGACCAAAGTGAGACCTCATGGAGACCTCAGGGAGGGCAAAGGGCCTGCATCGGGAATCCACAGGGAGGGCACTGGGAAACCACAGGGAAACTACAGGGAGGGCACAGAAGGGCACAGGTAGGGCACAGGGAGAACTCAGGAGGGCACAGGGAGACCGCAGGGAGGACACAGGGAGACCTCAGGACACCTCAGGACGGCTCAGGGAGGGCACAGAGAGACCACAGGGAGACTGCAGGGAGTCCTCAGGGAGACCTCAAGAGGGCTCAGGGAGATCTCAGGGAGCCCACAGGGAGGGCACAAGGAGACCATAGGAAGACCTCAGGGAGGCAAAGGGAGGGCACAGAGAGACACAGGGAGGGCACAGGGAGACCAGAGAGTGACCAGAGGGAGACCTCATGGAGACCTCAGAGAGGGCACAGGAGAGCACAAAGAGGGCACAGAGAGACTGCATTAGGGCACAGGGAGACCACAGGGAGACCACAGTGAGGCTCCAGGGAGACCACAGGGAGATAGCAGGGGGGCTCAGGAAGGGCTCAGGGAGGGCTCAGGGAGACCATAGGGAGCCCAAGGGGAGACCCTTAGGGAGGGCTCAGGAAACCCTCACGAGGGCTCAAAGAGGGCACAGAGAGGGCACGAGGATCCCACAGGAAGGGCACAGGGAGACCATAGGGTGACCTCAGGGAGACCTCAGGCAGGGCAAAGGGAGGGAACAGGGAGACCACAGCAAGGGCACAGGGAGACCACAGGGAGGGCACAGAGAGACCTAAGGTGGGCACAGGGAGACCACAAAGAGGGCACAGAGAGACCTAAGGTGGGCACAGGGAGACCACAAAGAGGGCACAGGGAGACCTCAGGACACCTCAGGAGGACTCAGGGAGGGCACAGGGAGACTGCAGGGAGGGCACTGGGAGGCCACAGGGAGACCACAGGGAGGGAACAGGGAGACAAGAGGGAAAGCTCAGGGAGCAGACAGGGAGAGCAGTGGAAGATCACAGGGAGAGCACAGGCAGAGCTCAGGGAGCAGACAGGGAGACCACAGGGAGACGAGAGAAAGGGCACAGGGAGGGCACAGGGAGACCACAGGGAGGGCACTGGGAGACCACAGGGAGACCACAGGGAGGGCACAGGGAGACTGCAGGGAGAGCTCAGGGAGCAGACTGGGAGAGCACAGGAAGACCACAGGGAGACCACAGGCAGAGATCAGGGAGCAGACAGGGAGGGCTCAGGTTGACCACAGGGAGGGCACAGGGAGGGCACAGGGAGACCAGAGGGAGGGCATAGGGTGACCACATGGAGGGCACAGGGAGGGCACAGTGAGACCACAGGGAGGGCACGGGGAGACCACAGGGAGAGCTCAGGGAGACCACAGGTTCACCACAGGGAAAAAACAGGGACACCACAGGGAGACCACAGGGAGGGCACAGGAAGACCACAGGGAGGGCACACGGAGACCACAGAGTGACCGCAGGGAGACCAAAGGGAGACTTCATGGAGACCTCAGGGAGACTACAGGGAGGGCACAGGGAGGGCACAAGGAGGGCACAAGGAGGGCACAAGAAGACCACAAGGAGACCCCAGGGAGGGCTCAGAGAGGGCTCAGGGTGACCACAGGGAGGGCACAGGGAGACTTTAGGGAGGGCTCAGGGAGACCTCACGAGGGCTCAGGGGGGGCTCAGGGAGAGCACAGGTGAGCACAGGGAGGGCACAGGGAGACCACAGGGAGGCCTCAGGGAGGGCTCAGCGAGACCACAAGAAGGGCACAGGAGGACACAGGGATGGCACAAGGAGAGCACAGGGAGGGCACATGGAGACCAATGGGAGACCACAGGGAGGGCACAGGGAGACCACAGAGAGACCACAGGGAGACCACAGGGAGACCATAGGGAGACAGCAGGAGGGCTCAGGGAGGGCTGAGGGAGGGCTCAGGGTGACCACAGGGATGGCACAGGGAGAACGCAGGGAGGGCTCAGGGAGGGCTCAGGAAGGGCTCAGGGAGGGCTCAGGGAGAGCACAGAGAGACCTCAGGAGGGCTTAGGCAGATCAACGGATGTCACAGAAGGCCTTCAGGGAGGGCAGGTTTAACCATGTGCTCACAGAGCTTATTTTTCACAGCTGACTGTGATACTCTTTGAAAATCAAGAGACCTCATAACTCAACACAGCTTTGAGAGATTTGCTGATGCTTTTTCAGAGCAAAGACATTATTAATTACAATTCATCCTACAGTCAGGAGAGACATGATGTACCAACACAAGATGAAAACCTTAGTCAGTTCAAAGTCAGACACAGACTCAAGGGATTAGTCCATGTCAGTTTGATCTTACTGAACTGTCCTTTGGGGACTGCTTTCTGCTAACACACACTAGAGCAGATCATTGCTATGAATCCAGAGGACACTGGGTGGCAGTGTGGTAATGCTCAGAGTGTGACATGAAGATGATGTATGACAGAAGCTGCAGTTAGGTGTGATTTCTCTCACACACATTAACGTGTCCTTCAGTCCAGCTGTCTCTGTGGGACTGATGTCTGAGGACATGAGTGTCTCCTCTCTGACGTCAGAATCTCATCTCAGAGAGCTGATGGATGAGCTGTCAGAGAGCAGGCTGTCTAGGAGTCTCAGGTACTCAGGTAGAGTCTGATTAAAGTGCTGAAGGAGGAAGGAGATGAGGGAGGGTGGGAGAGAGGAGGATGAGCAGTTCGATGTCCCTGATGTCTCACAGTGTGATGGGACAGAGCAACCTACACTTTTTTTTATTCTCTATTTTTTTACTCTGAAAGACATACTTCAGGACATATCATATACATGGAAAAGTAATTGATTTTCCTCTGCCACTCAGTCTTTCTTTTCTTATTCAAATATAAGGAACTAAGTGTAACATGGGAGAGACAAAGGATACAATTTAAAATGGTCTTGAGAGGCAGAAAAGTAGATCAAAACCACAATCACACAAGAGTTAGCTAAATTTACAGGGGACCACAAATTCCTCAAACTGTCACCTCCACAAAATCTGTCTGCATTTTCTTTTCTATGGGACAAAGTGCAATTTATTTTTCTTGAACCACATTATTTTTTGTCATCCGTCTGTGTGAGCTGGTTTGGTTGTCAGGAGCAGACCCACATTTGGTTAAGCCACCACACGCACCCTCTTTCTTTCTTTCTTTCTTTCTTTCTTTCTTTCTTTCTTTCTTTCTTTCCTTCCAAATCCATGGCACCACTCCTCCCTGTGCGTACCATATGATAAACAAATGTCAGTACAAAATAAAGCCCTCGAGAATTCAGGGACAAAAGAGAGGAAGAGAGGAGGAGGAGGAGAAATTATGAAACGTCAGAGGTAATGACAAGATGCTTGACTGTTACCTGGGGAAAAGTTGAGTCTTGTCTTTTACTTTAGCTCCTGCTGTTCCTCCGGCTGAAGCCTCTGTTCAGCATGAATCCATATGCAAATATTATTCTAATATTTTTATTGGCTTTTTATACTGCTAACATACAATACAATCAACAAGGCTGCAAAACAGCAGTCACACGACACATATATACATAAAGTAAAAATAAAAACAACAAAACTATGACAAAATAATAATAACAATAATAAGAATTCAAACAAAATACAAGATTGTGAGTAGACTAACTAATAGTCTCTGTGTCTCTTGCCAGAATTTCCAAAATAAAGTAAACCATGTGGCCCGAGCCTGGCAGCATCGAGGCAGGTCGGGTCCGAGCCTGGATATATCCTGGTGAAGAATATTTTCAGTGAGAGAGGTTGACTGGTTTGGGTGGATAATTCAAAACTCAATGGTGTGTCAGGACAGAGGAGCATAGTCAGGAATCCAGTTACAAGGTTTATTCACAATGTTTGAGCTGATGTCTGACGAAGAAACAGAGTAAAAAGGTATTAGACCGAACAAACTCCTATCAAACATTAATCTTCAACTTCGGTAGGATTAGTCTAACATGCAACACAAAATACTAATACATAACTGAAATAATGAATAAAGTCAAACTAGTCACAACAGAATCAAAACTCACTTCTCATCTAACAGTCAAACATTTCAGGAAGCACCACAGTCCTTTGTCCTTTTCAGTCTGATGATGAAAGGAAGATTGCAGGTAAGGGGAGGGCTTTATAGCCTCCTGGTGCCACACACTAGGAAATAGGAAGTGTGGGTGTGGCTGTAGTTTTCCTCTCCTGGTGGGTAAAGGGATAGTCTGGGGATTTTCTACACCTGGCAAGTCTACTTTTAGATATAAAGAGCCCATGGAGCACTTTAAACTGAAGCAAACCATGTCTAATTACGATCAAACTTGTATTCTTTAAATTGCACTTACCCATGACTAGTCTGAGATCTCAAATCCCATTTCCTCCTCCCATGCCTTTCTAATGTTGTTAAGAGATGGAGAAGCAATCATTTGAATATTCTCCTACAATCTGCTCACTCTCCCTCTCTGTTCTGGCCCTCCTACCAACCACTTATCCACTTATCTGATATATATATATATATATATATATATATATATATATATATATATATATATATATATATATATATATATATATATATAGATAGATAGATAGATAGATATAGATAGATAGATAGATAGATACTACTTAACTCTGTTTTGGTCTTCAGTGTAAGATTAAGACATCTGATTGTTTATGCCATCACTGTTGTTACCCTTAGTATTATTTTTTCAGCCATTTGCTCGTCAGTGTTTTTGTTTTACTGTTAGATCAGATCAGAAGAGGTATAGACCATACCTCTTCCCTCCTATATGTATCAATTTAATTATTTAATCCCCCACCTTACACACACTCAAACACTGCCACTACAACCTCATGCTTAATTGAATTAATTTACTGCCACACAAATTGTTGGCTGCTGAAAAGTAGCTTGTTTGTGTTGACGTCTTATCCTACGGTTGACATTTGGAAGTTAGCTTAAATGCTGGTTCTGAATATTTGGTAGTCCCCAGTATATGGGTTCTCAAATTTGTGTTTGAAGTCGTTGAAGTTGGCAGAAACTTTGCCTTGGGTTGGCCCAGTACGCATCTGAACACATAACTTTTCCCCGTTTTTTTTTTTTTTTTCTTACAAAAACTCATCGATTTAGGTAGGGGACTGCTCCAGCTGCTCCTCTCCTCCCTTTTCTGCCATCTCTCAGTGAACTGAAGTGGGCGTGTGTGTGTATGCAGTGAAGTCACAGGCAGGGATTGTTCAGTGACGACATCAACAGTTCCTCCGCTTCTATTGGTTCACACAGACATAGCTGTGTTTGGAGATGGCGTAACAGTCTGATCCTTACAAGTGTGAGATGAGACTGCAGGAGAAAGCTCCGCTTCAAGCACATCAATATGAATCATTTAAAATATTAATGTAACTTTTGCGTTCACCACCACACTACATGACCAAAATATCAGCGAAGCTATCGAGACGTTCTTTCTTTTTGTAAACAACAACACTACCACGTCGTTACTGAAAATGTATTTAAACGACTAACGATGCTGTGTGCCGTTACTGCCCAACACTGTACCTCTCAATTGTCTGGATACGTTTTTATCAAGTTACAATGAATGTTGTCTCTGTCCTGTTTCGCCGGAGCAGGTGACACAGAGATGCAGCGTGCTCATCTCGTGGCTCTACTAATCCCAGACCTGCATGATCACTGGAAAAACCTCCGCTGATCAGAAATCAGCTCTCTGCAGCCTCAGTCTGACGAACTTGGCCAACTACCTATCAGATCTGGGGTGGCTAAAGAGGTGGCCAATGAGTTTTCAGGGGTGGCACCAGCCACCCCAGGCCACTCCCTAGAATCACCACTGATTGCTTGGAGGATAGCCTTGTGTCCTATCTTCCTCAGTCAGTTGTGAAGTCAGTTGTTGTGTTAGCCTCCAGGCTAGCTCAGGAGCTGGCTCTTGAGTCAGGCGCCTATCAGGAGTTTTTAGACATTTTGTGCCGATGTAGAGTCAAAATTTCACACCTGGTGCAAAGTTTCAGCTTCACTGATGAGTGTGCCTTGAGATTATCTCATTGAATAGCTGTTTCTAGATTTAATAATAGCATTGGCAAAAAGCTTAGTGAAAACACGTCCTGGCATGGCACGGCCCAGCCGACCCCTTTATGAATCCATCTGTTAATGAGCAAAGTCACTTGATGTACCTGGGGCAAGGGACGCACTGACAAGCAAGGACATGTCCACACTCTTTAGACTGGGGGTCCTGACCATGGCACTGATTCATGCAGGGGGCATGAGTAATTTGAGCCCACACTCTAATAAACAGCATTAATTGTGATTATTTGTATGTATTAGAAAGACAAGATAACTGGCTACAGCTTGAGGAAAAAATAGAAAAAAAGATAAAATTGTATGACCAGTGTGTCAACAGTGTGTGCGACCAGTGTGTGTGACCAGTGTGTGTGACCAGGGGAAAGAAGGATCCAGAAATAGCTGAACAGGTTGAGCCTCATAGCTTCAGACAGTCCGGGAGATTAGAGAGGGATTTATGAAGAGCTGCACATCACATTAATGTTATTAAACTGAACAGGGCGGGAGAACCAGAGAGGGAGGACCAGAGAGGGAGAACCAGAGAGGGGGGAAACTAGAGAGGGGGGAAACCAGAGAGGGGGGAAACCAGAGAGGGAGAACCAGAGGGGGAGAACCAGAGAGGGAGACAGAGAGGGAGAACCAGAGAGGGAGAACCAGAGAGGGGGGAAACCAGAGAGGGGGGAAACCAGAGAGGGAGAACCAGAGAGGGAGAACCAGAGAGGGGGGAAACCAGAGAGGGAGAACCAGAGAGGGAGAACCAGAGAGGGAGAACCAGAGAGGGGGGAAACCAGAGAGGGAGAACCAGAGAGGGAGAACCAGAGAGGGAGAACCAGAGAGGGGGGAAACCAGACAATAAGGGGCACAATAAGGGGGGGGGCACTACGTTTTGGGGGCGGGCCGCCCCCTCTTTATTATGGTAGGGGAAACATTGTTATTTGTGATGTGCGTTTAATATATTTTCTTTTTATTTGTATGTAAAGCTATCCAGGAATAAAGTTAACCAAGGTAGTTGAAGTTTGAAGTGTTTCACTATCATAACGTATTTCCTTGTGACAGTGGTGGAGCGGAGAGTTGAATGAGAGTGCAGGTCTGCAGCTTGACTGTCTTGGGGTCTGGTGGGATAAGATATGCTAACAGCAGTGACTCTGAGAAACAAACATGTGAAGTATGGATTGGCATGGCATGGGTACTGAATTAGGTACTTTTATAGGTACCCTATCTATAGTACCGGGGACAGACTCGTGCAAATCAAACAGTACCATGATAAGTACCTAAACACATTCTTGTGACTGTGAGGGAGTGCAAGAGTAGGGGATTTTCCATGTTGGACATAAAGACAGCATTGCAAGTTTATATGTTGAAGACAGCATGCAGGTTTCCCTTCTGCACATCGGTCATGGCTCCCTCTGGGGTTTGAAAAAATTGTTCTCTGTATTCAGAAAGAATATTGCAGCTTGGATCAGCCGCAGCTTGGATCAGCCGCAGCTGAAAATCTCTTTCAGCTCTCTGAAAATCAGCTGAGCCTCGTTAGTGGAAAGAGTTGCAGCTAAGATTAAAGTGGCCGCTCATTCAAGCCACGCTTACCGGGGATAGCCCAGCCTTCTTTAGCCAGCTTCGTGGAATACCCCCCAGGTCCCAGCAGCTCTGATGATATTGCCCTCATAACGGCCACCAATGAGGAATATCCACCCCTTCTCTGTAGTCCGAGGTGCTTTAGGCGTGATTTAAGGGTTCCAATAGACATGTGTATGTCGTGATATATGGAAAGCATTTGTAGAATCACACTATATGTGTGTCCCTTATTAAAGTAATGGTCTATCAATGTAACCTCCTCTTCCATCCTGGAAAACACCTGAATTTTCGCAGTGGCTGAGCTTAAACAGTCATCCAGCATAAACAGGAAGTAATGTAAGGTTGATGCCTGATGGGCTTCAGTTAAGCCAATCAGAGACACGCAGCATGGTCCTACCCTTTCCAGTTTCTCCAAATGTTTTTCATGATTCCTCAAATTTTTTTTGTGCACTGTGAAATGTTTTTGCGCATTCATAAATGTTTTTGCGCATTCATAAATGTTTTTGCGCATTCATAAATGTTTTTGTGCATTCATAAATGTTTTTGCGCATTCATAAATGTTTTTGTGCATTCATAAATGTTTTTGCGCATTCATAAATGTCATTGTGCATTCATAAATGTTTTTGCGCATTCATAAATGTTATTGTGCATTCATAAATGTTTTTGTGCATTCATAAATGTTTTTGCGCATTCTTAAATGTTATTGTGCATTCATAAATGTTTTTGTGCATTCATAAATGTTTTTGTGTATTTTGAAATGTTTTTTTGCATTGACCTTCAGGGCCACCGTACCAAACAGCCGCAGAGAGTGCTGAGCACCAGCCAATCATGCCAATGCAGCAGTCATGACTTTTCTGGCATGTGTGGCTGTAAAGGTTTTTTTTTTTTTTTTTTAATAAATCTGCCTCCTCAAAGCTCCACCATTAGCAGTAAAAGCGGAACTGATTGATCTGAACTCATGTTGATTGTTGCAGGTGCTGATATCTGGCTGATTGGCACGTCTTGATTAACAGCATCAACTTTCAGAATCGCTGACAGCTCCTCTCCTGATGGCTTTAAGTACAGCTTATTGTCCAGCAATCTAGTCACTGGGGAGCCAGTTTGTAGATTTCTAATAGCTTAAACTGTATTCTCTCTGTCCACTAGAGCCTGATGCATTTATTAAATAGCACAAGAAGGAGAAAAAAAATTGTTAGTGTCATGCGTAAAGTTTGCAAGAAAACGTGACTGGTCTGCGTGCCTCTGTTCATGTGCATTACTGCAGTTGCTGCTGTAATGTCTATGCTTGTCTGTAGCAGTTATCTACATTTTGAGCACCCGCCAGCACAAACATAAATCGACACCCATGTGTGTGTGCGTGTGTGTACAGGCACACACATATTTGTGTGCCTGTGAACTCGATGGAGCGGAATTTCATCATGCATGAAGGAGCACAGGGACAAATGCGGTCCTGATGATGTACATGACATCCCATCATGTAAATTAGATAAATAAAATAAGGCTATATAGTCTGTTAGAAAAAAAAAAAAGGTATAGACCTGATTTATGACAGAGGTAATTCTAAATTACTTCTGCTTTGATCTGGTGCTATATGAAAAAAAAATCAACTTGACTTCTAGGGGTGTGAGTGAGTGTGTGTGTGTGTGTGTGGGGGGGGGGGGGGGGGGGGGGGGGGGGCACTACGTTTTGGGGGCGGGCCGCCCCCTCTTTATTATGGCAGGGGAAACATTGTTATTTGTGATGTGCGTTTAATATATTTTCTTTTTATTTGTATGTAAAGCTATCCAGGAATAAAGTTAACCAAGGTAGTTGAAGTTTGAAGTGTTTCACTATCATAACGTATTTCCTTGTGACAGTGGTGGAGCGGAGAGTTGAATGAGAGTGCAGGTCTGCAGCTTGACTGTCTTGGGGTCTGGTGGGATAAGATATGCTAACAGCAGTGACTCTGTTTCAGACCTCAGTGAATGTCAGCTGACTGATGACGTCACCCAGTAGCTCAGACTTGTGCTCTGGTATTTCTCCGTCTCTGCTGCTCTGTCTCCTGAGACATGTTGAGTGAAAGAAATTTAGTGTCAGATAGCGTGCAGACGGTGCTCCTTGGCCAGCTGATGAATCGATTTGTGCTCTGATGAGATGAGAGATGAAGCTGAAGTGATGAAGCTCGTTCAGAGCGGGGAGACAACAGGCTGTGAATACATATCAGAGACCATCAGACCAGGACGTGTAGAGGACATGGAGAGGACAGGAGTATCCTCAGTGTTCACGTGGACCATATCAGTGTCTTTCAGCACGTGTTTGTCATGTGAACAGTAAATACTGACTTTATTTTAATGTCTTTTTATTGCTTCACTCTGAGGGTCTATCTCAGGAGGACCCAGTATTCTATCATCTGTCTGCCTGTTCCAGCGGACTCAAAGAAACCATGTCCTGGTTAGAACCTTAGAGTAACTAAACCCATGAAGCTGAACCTAGTTCACATACATGTGTCTCAGACCTCACTGAGCCGGTCTGACCACTCTGAGTGGCTCTGACCACACAGAGCCAGTCTGACCACACCATACTGGTCTGACCACATAGAGCTGTTGTTTGGGACTGAAGAAATGTTGTGGCTGAGTGTTTTTCTAGAGTACTAAGGGCTTAATGTAAATCCACAAGTGATGTGTGCAGAGGTCTGGATCTCAGAATAAATCTCTTTACATATCTTCAAGGAGACAAAAACAGTGATTAACTTAAGTTTGTTCGTTTCATGTTGTAATGTGTAGTTAGCAGAGATGGGGGACTCGAGCCATGTGACTTGACTGGAGTCGCAAATTTGAGGACTTGAGAGTTGCTTGACTAACACTAATAATAGGCTGGACTTGACTTAACTTGGTCTTTGTAACTTGAGACTTGACTTAGACTTAAGACAGATAACCTGAAAGGATTTCAAAGGACTTCACTTCTTTAATTCAAATATTTGCATTTTAAGTGAGAGTAGGTTAGAAATTGTGTTTTATTGTGACACATGATCAGTGATTTAAGTAGGGCTGCAACCATGAATCAATAAAATTGATAAAAATAGAATAGTAAAAGCATTTGCCATGTTTTTTCCTAATCAATGCACTGTGCTGCGCCATTACTGTCATACTTTGTCTTCAGTTTATTTATCTTTTTCCTTTTTGTTGGGTTATTTACCATTTGGCAACTAATGGAAGGTGCATTACAGCCACCTACTTGACTGGAGTGTAGATTACCGGGTTTGGGGGGGCTGTATGTGTCACATGTGAACAGATCAACGTGGCAGAGGAGAGGCCGAGCCAGCAGGTGAGGGAAACAAGTAAACATGCGAATAATGGCAGAGCTGTTCGTCAAAAATTTCCAGAGTTTGGGAGTATATCACACTAAGTAAAAGCACAACATTGTTAATTGCAACATTTGCAAAAATGGCCTCACATGGCACAGCAGTACACCTGCAGTGATCCAGCATTTAAAACACAAACATGTTGGGCCCATCAAAGACGAGCTGGGAGCTCAACAGCGAGGCGAGTAGCTACAAAATCCCACATACACTCCTTTAATATGTTTGTGAAATGCATGGTTTGTCTTTTTAGGACTCGTTTTGTGTCATCACCCTATTTGAAAACCATGTGGAGCTCACTAAACCAATGTTAGCATTAGCGTTAGCTGCTACAGATAGTGGTAGGGCAGAGGGGGTGTACTGTTTGACCTGGTGGTGAAAAGATTGAGGACACATTTTTATTTATTTGCCTTTTTGGCCCACTAAGTTCTAAATCTGATGACATAATGTTTTTTTTTTGGCCATATTGTTGATTCTGTAAGTGACAACACATTCATGTCATTTGTTATAATTGATCAATGTAGCATCTGGTCAGTTTAAACTATGTAAAAAACATGTTGTTTCTTTGTATATATTTTTAAACCAACAACGGTCATGAATTAAAACAACAATGCATATTTGGTTTTCAAATTTACTATTATGCATTTCATCCTTTTTTTTTTGATTCATCGGTTAATCAGAACTGGTATACTATACCATCTTTAAAGATGGCAGCGCCAGTGCAGCAGCTTCTCACACATCTGGGTTTAAGCCCTCTTTTTGTACTTTTCTACCTGTCTCGTTTGAGTGAACAAGCGTACAAGGTACAGTTGAACCCAACTTTTTAAAATGAGGGACGGTCCAACCATGACGACAACAATAGCAACAGCAGATTCCCTTCCCAGCTCAGAGCCTTGCTGGGCAGACTGCTGCTCCTGAGGACACTGGACTGGCGTTATAGGACATGCTGGACTGAGGGCAAAAGGAAGGATGAGCGCAGAAGCAAAAGATGGGCAAACGAGGCGGCCTGTTAGTCGGGCTAAAGACTAACGCAGGGAGACCACTGATCCTGTCCCTGTTCCTGTCCAATGTCCACTCTTTGGACAACAGGATGGACCTACTTCGTCTGAGGCTGGGGGTTTCACGTGAGATGAGGAACTGTGCGGTGCTTTGCCTCACGGAAAATTGGCTGAATAAGAACATGCCGGACCCAGCCTTCCGCTCCACGACCGGCTTCTCTTCTGAGCGGACTGTTACCAGCTGTCAGGGAAAGCCCGTGGGGGTGGACTATGCGTCCACGTTAATAAAGGTTGGTGTACATACTGCACAAAGGTGAACAGCCACTGCTCCAAGCTGATAGAATATATGACTGTGAAATGTCGGCCACCACTATCTGCCTCAGGAGTTTACGGCGGTGTTTGTCATGGCCGTTTACATCGCGCCAGGTTCTTATGCTACCGTAGTGCTTCAGGAGCTACACAACAACATCAGCTTGCTCCAGAACAAGCATCTGGAGGCTTTTTACATGGTTGCGGGAGATTTCAACCACGTAAACCTGACAGACACTCTGCCTAAGTTTTACCAATATGTCACCATACCGACACGGGGAAATAACATGCTGGACCGTCTTTACACAAACAAACAAGGCGCTTACAAAGCTGTCCCCCACCCCCACCTCAGCTTCTCTGACCACATCTCCATCATGCTGGTTCCTGCCTACCGTTCTCTTGTTGTGTCTAGAAATTCAGGTTGAGGCTATCTGACATCTCTGTTTCTTTAGGTTTAATAAAAGTCAAGAATCAAGAGACAGAGCCTCGAAAAATGCATCCAAAAATCCTTTATTCAGCAAAAAGTTGAACAAAGTTCATGAGCATGGGTTCAGCTGAATCCAGACTGGTTTGAACAAAGAAGAACAGCGTCTTGTATACAGTTTTCTTAGGGGGCGGCCTTACGCCCCCTATCCAATTCTACCAATGGTGTTTGCTTAATTTTTAATGGTGTTCTTGCCAAACCGCAGGGCTCCACCCCTCAATCTTCTCACGTACCACAGAATCTATTGGTGTCCTAGAGTTCAATAATTTTCCATGCTTTAACGTCATCAATTCTATTGGTGTCCAGATGGCTTAGTTCTCTTAATAAAAGATCAGGCCTATTCAGGCCCCTGCTCATTTAATGTTTAAACTCTCAAGGTACTAAGAGTTTACACAGGCGGAATAAGTGGTCAACCTTGTACATTTCCACAAGCAGATAAGTCAAGGGAGCCCCCAATTAAGAAGAAGCGTAGATTGTACCAAATCCTGTCTCTAAACTTCCCAAATAGAACTACAGACTTAACATCAAGGGGTTGGCCATAGATACAGGCATACTCATTCTACAAGGTCCTAACTGTGTCCTCAGTAAGCAGCTGCTTGAGTGTAAAAAATAACAGAGCTTCACACAAATATATAGAAATGACTGTGATCCAAGCTTTGGTAAAAAAGAGGGATACAGCGAGGTCCTTTACAATGTCATAAGCGTACCTGATAGGGATAACACAAACTTTGAGAGTCAAACCACAGGGAAGGAAATAACATTTTCCACCCAGCAATAAGCGGTTGTTTTGACTTCTTTTATCCTTATATCATAAGGCGAGGGTAACAGAGGAAAACTAGGTGAGTTGACTGATATGGGCTGTAAGCGTATAGAGGTGTTGGAACGTTCAAATTGGACCGGTCCGAATGGTAATGTGTCGAGTATCGCTTGTAACTGCGGGTTAGAAGGTTTGATTTACGAACTCGTTTTTGAGACTTCATAGGAACTTTTTCAACATCCATGTCATTCAGGGGCGTAAAGAAGGGTTTGAGAGTCAGTGTTAGCTTAAATAGGGGCAGCCTTGTAATCCATGTCAACGTAGGTTATCAGGGTATTCGGATCTAGGTCTGCGTACACTGGGCATTCAGACTGTGGGGCGGATGGAGGAGCAAGTTCCTGTAGTTTGAGGTCTGTATTCTCCAGGGCTTCCTGAGCAGGAAACTGGCCAATGACTGCAGTGGCACGCTCGATCATAATTTGGATCATGGGAAAAAGACAGCACAGCACAACTAACGCTGTCAGAAACAGGAGAAGAAGGCAAGTGCCAATAATTGAGAGGATTTTAGATATGAACAGATTCTATAGCCAATCTCAAATCTTGTCTAGGGCGGTAATTCTTGTGTTCCAATTGGAATGGGATGAGTATTGATCCCTGATCTGTTTCAGATGTTGGATTAACATTGTTAGGTTGCCATCTTTTCTGGTGTGCACCTGAGTGCATACCCCTTTGTTGGCGCCATCATGGTCTCTAGAATAAAATGGTTTTGCACAGTCATGAGGGACATAGCATGCAACTGCTCGCTGACACTCTCAAAGGCTGATATTGACCAGTTTATGAAATGCTGTTACCATAGATAATTGAACCACTTGGAGTTGCGGGCCATGCAATGAGAATTAACGATGGATTCTGCCACCGGCAGCCATCCTGGAGATCTGTCGCTCAACACCCAATCTTCACGTATAGCTTTGTATTCATCAGGCACACCATCCACCTCTTGATTCCAGGTGACATCTCATCATCAGATCTCATCATTTGGGAGCCATTGACTAGCTTTGTCCTTTTTAGTCCTACTCAGTTATTTAGGTTTAGTGAGAATAATTACTGGTTCTATCATCATTATTGGAGCACGTGCCAGCCCAATTCGATAGTGCTGCCCTTATTTGCAGGTCATCACATAGCCAGAAAATGTCAGCTAAAGGACGCATTTCAGTAAGACTTGACGGCATCCTAATTCTCTTGACTAGTTCATTTTGTCGTCAAGTGTTAAGTGAATTTGAGTATGCTGTGAAGCCATCATGAATGACTTGGTGACATTGGATCTTAGCTTTGGCTGTAGTGTTATAATACCATATTGGTGGGACCGACACGTCAACATGAGTGAGGTTTGGGCCAAGTGCTAGGAAAACATCATCCAGGACATATGAGACAGCTTGGATTTGTTCATCTTATTGTAGAGGTGCGCCAGGAATGGGCATAGGGTTGGGCCTCTAAAGATTATACAGTATTTCTAGGCCGTTTGCTAGGCAAAATAGGTGGACTACATTGGGTCTATAAGGGCCAGGGGCGGGTTTGAATTAAGAAGCTCCTGAGTCAAAGTTTGCGGGGCAAACAGAAGTGCTGTTGGACCAGGGCTCACTAGAGCGGGCGGCCAAGTAAAGAGTACACTCAGCCAGGCAATTTTCTGGGGAATCACAGTTTCCATCGTCTAACCCTGGAAAAGGCAGAGCAAGAGGTTTGTGGTGGGCATTATAGCAAGCTATACAAGGTCTGTCTGTAACCTGCTGGGCTGAGTAGCGCAACCATTGGTAAAACATATTCACGCCTTTACCAAGTGTTTTCCACTTACACACTTTACCTGAGATATCACGGGACCAGCCAGTATCGTTGCTGAAGCATAACATTTTTAGGGCCATGGACGGGTCCATGGCCTGTTCTGTAAGAACACTGAAACACCAATTCTTGGGGCAGGGTAATTTAACAGTGATTTTACCATTGAGGTTGCATTGGTCATTAACAGATTGAAATTGTAGACCTTTCTCTGACCCTCAAAGGTCAAGGAATGAGTGGCCCACGGTCCACGGCTTCTGTACACTGCCAGAACATGTTCATGTGGTGGGACAGCCTTAGCACAATCAGGGCTGCCAACGCGCAGCCAGCAAGCCTCTTTTCACCAAGTTGTGCATTGGAAGAGTTGTCTGAGTGGACATAGATGTGGGAGACAAGGAGACACAGTGCTAGTGTTGTAAGCAATGCCCTTATTCCCATCCTAACTTTGCAGCTACAGCTAGAGGTCTGAATGTCAGTGGCTGCATGCTGAGGAGCTTGAGTCGGTGGAGGAAGAGGTCTAGTCTGAATCGGGCTCAGGTGAAAATGTGGCATGCTCAGTGTCTCTTGGTCATGGTGCCAGACCCAACTGCGGGGAGGTTGCAATAATTTTGGCATCTCCTGGTTCTCTCCAACAGGTAAGTCTGATGGGCTCGCCACTGGTGAGTCATGCTGTTCTACCCCTGCCTCTGACCCTGCTTCTGTCTAAGGGGGGGATCCAGCAGGCAAGCTAGACACAAGACTAATTGGTGAGCCACTCCCTGCTTCTGTCAGTGGAGAAGACCCGGAGGGCGGGCTATACAAAGGGCTAGACTATGAGCTACATCTTTCTGGTAATGAACCACTGCTTTAAACTCCTGGCTGCTGCTGCTGCCCATCTCTCTAGCAGTCAGCGTGAGCATCTTCTGGTTCCTTGGTCAGGATCACTGTCTCCCTCATCCTCACTCTAAGACCGGCGCGTGAGGCGTCTGGCCCAGGCTGTGTTTCCACAGACTCAGATGGTTTTCTGGCTCGGCAGCAATGGTTGAGGTGAAACCAAACTGCCTTACCTCAGACCTTGAGAGCAGTGGGAGTTGTCAAGATAACCTCAGATGGACTTCCATTTGGTGCCACTTTTTCTTGAATACCTTCAAACACACCCAGTCACCAGGTTGCACTTGTTGTAGCTCAGGACGGCTCTCTGCTTCTCGCTCGTCTTGGGCTGACTTTGTCTTTTGGAAGATAGCTCTGTGTATTTTGGTTAAATGTTGCACACAGGTCATCAATTCTTGTTCATATTGTTCTAAATTCGGCCCCTCATAGGGTTCTCTACTGTAAGGCAAAGGCATGGGCCTGCTAGTCATCATTTCATGTAGGGTTAGGTGCGTTAGTCTGTTAGTTAGTGAGCACATGCTTAATAGCGCCAGAGGCAGAGCATCTACCTATTTGAGACGTCCCCTGCTGTTGACTATTATCTTGGCTAGCTTGGCTTTTAGTGTGCCATTAGCACGTTCCACTACACCCTGCGATTGGGGCCCAGATACATGCACCCAAAGTTATGTTTTATGCCCAACATAGTCATGGATGCTGTCATGACATTTGCCCCAAATGCTGGGCCATTATCTGAGATCGTGTCTGGAAATCCAAATCTTGGGAAGACTTCTTTGCATAGAAAATTGGCCATCGATCTTGCATCTTCGTTTTTTGTTGGGATTGCCTCTACCCATTGGCTAAACCTATCCACAACCACTAGGATGTATTTATAGCCTTAAGCTCTCTCTCCCATGTCTATGTAATCCATCATTAGGTGCCTAAGGGCACACGGTCACACTGGCCATCCAAACCATGCCGTGCTTAGGCACGATTTACCCCCATCTCCTAGCTGGAGAGTAGGGCCTGCGGTCACACTGCTCCAAAATGAACCGCGTTCAAGCACGGTTGCCTCTTCTACCTACGTCATTATGTCGTTGTACAACGCATGCATGGCCCGCCCATGCGCCTACGTCATCAGCAAACGGCTGTTTACAAGAAGCTCACAGCCCCATCAGAGTAAACACAATGGACAACACAGAAAGCATGGCTTCGACTTTGGTTACTTTTTGGCTGATGTTGAATCGTTTTGGTCCCACACAGCCTTCCAACACCCCTGAACTGATCGATTATGCACGGCAGCGTTTTTCAAATAACCGTTCCGCTCGCATGAGAAGATTTTTGCGGAGGCAGCAGGAGACGAGGGAAGCATTCGAAGCTTTGCTTGCCGATTACGATCGTCGTTCAACAAGGTAAGAACGACATCAGTTGTAAACAAAAAATGTTATCTAATGATTCAGGAGGTGTAGCATCCCTGCACGTATGTTTGTGCCTTCTGTAAAATTTGAGCTCATCTTTAGGTCTTGTAACGATAAGTGCGCTGTGTATGAAAATGTAATGTGAAACAATTTTAACACCATAGTTATGCAACATAACCACACTTAAATAAAGTTACTAACTTTCCGGACAAAACGGGTGCCTTGAACATTTTTCGGAGCCAAACAATACCAGGAGAGTTGTGGTTTCATTGTTATGTATGCACCGTCTTACAGTTACAGAGAGACTGGTTGAGCCTGACTGGTTGTAGTTGGTACAAATTAACAACATCAGGCCATTTTAAATTTGTGTTTGGTCTTGTTTTATTTCATGTCATTAATATAACCTCAGCATTCGCTATAGGAGCATCTGGGTTCTGCAGAGATGTGGTGTCTGGTGGGAGCACGTCATCACCTACTGGACAGAACATGAGTGGCAGCTAAACTTCAGGATGAGCAAGACTACATTCTACCAGTTGTGCGACATCCTCAGACCACACCTCCAAAAAGAGACAACCACATTCAGGAAACCGGTGTCTGTGGAGCAGCGTGTAGCTATATGCATCTGGAGCCTGGCAACAAACGTGGAGTTCAGTACCATCTCCCATCTGTTTGGGATTGGCAAATCCACCATGGTCACTATTGCCATTCATGTTGCCACTGTCATTGTAACCAACATCCTCCCTCATTACATCAGAGTGCCCTCCGAACATGAGGTCAGGGACATTATTCAAGGTTTCAGAGACAGGTGGGGTTTCCCACAGTGTGGGGGGGCTATTGATGGAACTCATATTGGGATTTTAGCCCCATCTGACAGCCCTGCAGACTACTACAACCGCAAGGGATTATATTCTGTAATCCTGCAAGGTGTTGTAGACCACTGACTACGATTCTGGGACATCAATGTGGGTTGGCCCAGCAAAGTCCATGATGCAAGGGTGTTTGGAAATTCATCCTTGTACAAGCTGGGTCAAAGTGGTATGCTGTTCCCTAATATTGCAGAGACGTTTGAAGGAGTGAACGTGCCAGTTGTTGTCCTGGGTGATGCTGCATATCCGCTGCTGCCATGGCTGATGAAGCCATACCCAGAAAATCATCACACCACCCCTAGGCTAGGGCTAGGAGGACTGTGGAGAGAGCCTTAGGACGTCTCAAGGGGAGGTGGCGTTGCCTCGTGAAGAGGTATGATTGCCACATCAGCCACATCAACACTGTCATTTCAGCCTGCTGTGTGCTCCACAATTTCTGCAAAGACAACAGTGAGGACTATGATGACTCTGAGGTTTTAGGAGAAAGTGAGGCTTGTCATCACAATAACTTGTGTGCTAGCACCTCTTCAAACATGACTAGAGATGCATTATGCTCATATTTTGCAAGCCTGTAATGTATTTGAACTGTTTTCTGTTTGTCCATCAGGGTCTGAATTTTGACTTGTCTGTAAATAAAGTCTTCATTCAATGTGATGTGGGCCTTTTGGTTTTTTGTTTTTTGTCCTCATACAAGTGTTTGATTTGGACCGATATAAATAAATTGTTAAACTTGAACAAAACAAAAATTAATACTATTTGGGAACTGCAGATCAAATACTCAAGTACAGATTCAGTTGGATGGTAGGGACACTGAAAGAGTGAAAGAAATCAAATTCTTGGGGGTCACAATGGATGAGCATATTAACTGGAAACCACACATTAAACATGTCCAATCCAAAGTGCTCTGTAGCATTGCAGTATTACATGAAGCTAAACCGATTCTAGATCACAAAACACTACGTATTCTGTACTGTTCCATAATCCATATTCAACCCACTGCGCAGAGGTCTGGGGCAATACTAAAATAAGCACAATACATCCACTCATCACTCTACAAAAGAAAGCGATATGAGCTATTCATAAGGCAGGGTTTATGGATCATACAAACGCACTCTTTTTACAGTCAAAATTATTAAAACTAGAAGACCATGTCAAATTACAAACCGCAATCTGTAAATAGTCTTCCTTGAATGTGATCGGGGCCTTTTTGTTTTTTTTGTGTTTTTTTGTCCTCATACACGTGTGTAAATATAGAATAGCCATATAAATAAAATTTATAGAAAAGCCACTTGTGCGCAATGTCACCTGATCAAAAGCTTTTCACCAGACATCCTGTGATTTCTAATCATTTGAAGAGTGCTTTACATTGCCCCCGTGTCCACTTGGGAATACAAATTAAGCTTAAAATTAAATGATAAGTCATGTAATAATACTTTTGCAAAATGAGTTGTGTACTATGATTGTTGGATTCATCTGAACCTGTAAAAACAATGTAATCTACCCCAATGAGGATTATAACACCAGTACAGTTCAAGATGGCTTTATTGTGCAGTAAGTGTAACACATACAGAGAAAAAGTACTAACATTCAGTGCAGAAGCAAGAATAAGTCAAATGTAAAAATAAAATAAAAAAAATATATAAATATTGTAATTTGTGCATGCCAGATGCACATGAACTGTCACAGTCCTCTGCTACAAGGACAGGGGCCATTTATGTGGAGGTGGCTGCCTTTTTAGCTACCTCATTGGCTATGTTGTTACCTTTAGCAACAAGAGTATTAGTTTTCTGATGGGCCGGACACTTAATAATAGCTTTTATGGATGGAAGGTGGATAGCTTCTAATAGATGAGCGATGGCTTCTCCATGAGTTACAGGGGTACCATCTGCTCTGGCAAATCCTCTTTATTCGCAAACTTTACCATGAACGTGGCAAACACCATAAGCATTTGAGGAATCTGTATACACATTTAGACATTTACCAGCAGCTAGTATACATGCTGCTGTTAGAGCTTTGATTTCTGCCAATTGTGCAGAGCATGGTTGGGGTAATTTTCTGGACTGCACCGTTGTGAAAGAGTTATCAGGATCGAGCTGTCCTACAACGTATCCCGCATGGTTACCCACGGCATCTTTAAAGCAGGAACCATCTACAAACAATGTCAAGTCAGCTGTTATTGGTTGGTTATGTAAGTCATACCTGGGTTTTATGAACAAATCAGTCTGTTGGACACAGTTGTGTAGACTTCCATCATCTGAGAGTACGAGGTGAGAGGCTGGATTGACAGTATTACAACGTTGAATTGTAATATCAAGGGCTGAGAAGATTACCTCATAACCTGTGCGTCAGGCTTGGGTTAGGACAAACTTGGGACTTATAAGAAGAGCATGTATTGTGCGTATAGGGTCATTGGATGTCTCATAGTAATGGGGGATGCTTTCTTGACTGCAAAGACTGTGGCTGAGTAGCAGTCCTGCTTCTGCATTATCAAGTTTAGTGCTGTAGTATGCTATAGGATGTTTTGTCCTGCATCAAAACTGCACAGGGGTAACCCCATTTTTCAGCTACATATAGAAAGAATGGTTTGCTGTAGTTCGGGTTGCCTAAGGCTGGGGCGGTCACAAGATTGATTTTTTTGGGGGGCGACGAAGCACTGTTTGGCTTCTTCAGTCCACTGTAGAGCAGAGGTCATCTTAGACTGTCGTGCTGCACTTAACATTGCACGCAAAGGGGCTACTTTAACAGCATAGTCGCAGATCCGACTCCTATTATAGCCTTTCATTCCCAGAAAGGTGTACATTTGGCCTTTTGTCTGTGGTTTGGGTGTTTTCAGGATGGTCTATGTGAGAGGGGGCTATCTAGGGTTGGTTTCCACTGAGCCTTCGTCCCAAATATTCTACATCTGTTTGGCAGAACTGCAATTTACTGCGACTGACCTTATGTCCTCCTTCAGCCAATGCCCCAAGCATGGCCAGGGAATCTTGCTCACACTGTTTCTTAGTGGGGCTAGCTATCAGGATGTTGTCCATAAACTGTATGATAGTACTATAGTACTTTGTAACGTCTAAGTGTTGTAAATCCTCAGTCAAAACTCTATTGAATATAGAGGGGCTATCCACAAAACCTTGTGGCAACCTGGTGTAGGTGTACTGTTGGCCTTGATATGTAAAAGCAAATAAGTGTTGTGAATACGGTGTTTCCGCTTCAACTATGATGTTGATGACACGCAAATCATGTACCAGTCTGTAATCATTAGAATATGGCTTTTGGGTAAATTGGGTAAATTGGTTTGTTGCATGAGCTCTTAGTATTAACCAGAACTCCTGCTTCAATTTGTGACTTGGATTGTAGGCTTAATTCCTTCTACAGCCTTTTGTGAAAGGGGATATTGATTCTTCCTGGGCAGCACAGTGTTGGGTTTTGAATTTATCTGAACTGGTTGAGCGGACTTCACAAATCCTATATCTGTTTTGTGCTGTGACCAGAGTTTGGAGGGCACTGTTTGCAGCAGGTTTTCATGTTCTTCTGGGATTGCAAGTTGAGTTGAGGGAGTGGTGTCTATCAGAACCTTTTTCGCAAAGCCCTCCACTATAGAAGTGTAGGCCATTTTAATGTACTGTTGATCAGGGGATACAAACATGCAGCTATCTTTTGTGGCTAACCACTCAGTCTCTGAGGTTGCTTTCGTCATCATCAGGCCTAAATCTTTTGACTGGTATCCTGAAGCTACTGATAGGGTAACGTGTGGGGTGGCAATGGGGTTTGAGTACCAGGGTGCTAACCTCTCAGGGAGCGATACTGCAGCTGCTGCCCCTTGTGGGCCTATGTAAATATCTGCGACATTTAAATAGTAGGACCTGCCATTAATAAGTTCCATCCAACATTCGTCATATTCTAGATGGGTCTGGTGGGCGTCGTACATCATGGTACAGTGTAGAGATGACTTTGGAGTGGAAACCTGTTTAAACTGTCTCTGTGTCCATGGCAACCACGTCTCTTAAAATTGTTTAAAGTGCAAGATTGGCATGAGCTCAATCCAGTACATGGCTGCTTACTGTTAGGCTTTTTCTTTAATTGGAAGAAGAGGCATTACAGAGGCTTGAGGCTGGTCAGGGTCAGGAGGCAGGTCCAGCCAAATACCATCAGGGGTACACATTATGTTAGCCCTCAGAGAGCATAGACTGTCTTGTCCCAATAGATTAACAGGGATGGTGAAACTCTTTCCCCTGTGGCTGACCTTTTGGCCTCTGTTGGCCCCCCTGCTGGTAGAAAATTAGCTGAGCACCTTGTAGTTTCTTTGCATGTCTGGATTCCAACTCTACCTTATTCTGTTCAGCGTGCAGAACATGTGTCCAAAAAACTGCTATAGACGCAGTTTCCCAACCTATGCAGGTCGTCATGACTCGGTTTTTAAGTTCTGGATTCAGTCCATTCACAAGAGCTGTCTTCAACAGGTCGTTGTAGGCCACATTGTCCACATCAACACAAGAGTGTACTTCAAAAACACTTTCCATGCGTGAACAATAATCAGCTGCTGACTCACCATCCTTCTGCTCGGTGTTGTGGATCTCAGGCCAGTACAGGGTCTGTACTCGTGCACCTCTGGTTCCCAATCCCTTCCATCAGCTGGTCTTGGTTGGGGTTAGGAAACACCAACATTGGCATCTGGTGTGCCCCTTTCTTTTCTCCTTGGCTCCTTAGGTAATAATCGAAAGATTCTGCCAGGAGAGAAGAGTTTTTGGCAGAAGCAACATCAGTCTCTGTGTTTTTGGGGGTCACAAACAAAGCTGACAATTCAGGATACAATCCCCCCTCCTCCTTTTCAGGAACCTCCTAGGCAGCTGTTGCAGCAAAGTCCACACGTTGAAGAAGAGGGGCAGCAACTGCAGAAGCAATCTATGTCGGGGGCAGGTCCACATCTCTTGCCCTATATTTCTGTTTCTTCATGTCTTTTTCACTCATACTCTCTCCTTCCATTTCTTGTTTTACCAACAACCCTGCTACTGACTTTTCCTCCCCTATTTCTGCTTCCCACTCCCATTTTTGGAACGCATGCTAGTTTATCTTTTTCTTCCCTACTTGCTTCTTCTCTTTTTCTAAAATAACACTACATCTCTTCAAACAATTAGTACTTAGGGATCTAATTTTGTGGAGCAGCGTAGGGGGCGCAAGCCTGGCGCAACCCGCGCAGTGTTAATTTTATGCGACGCACCGCTGTGCGCTGCCAATTTGACAATTTGTTAGACCGTCTGCGCAGAGATTGGCGTGACGGCGCGCCAGGGAGAGGTGTCGGCAGATTCATGTTGGTGCAGTGACAATTTTGTGCCAAAAAAGTGCGCTGAAAGCTCGCCATCTCCAACCTGGTCTATTCTCGGTGCAAAGAGGAGCGCACCCCACGCAGCTGTAATTTGGTGACAGGCGCACATGTGCGCACATGACAACAAAGCCTCAGAGGCAGGTTTCAATAAACAATCACAGCAATCCCTATTTAATGTAACTGTCTGAACCAGCATATACATTTGTATCTATATTAAAGGCAGGGTTGGCAGTCCTGAAAAACTAGCATGAATTTGAATGTAGCATCTCGTCAGGACTCCGTAGCCCCTCCTCCCCCTCCCCTTGGAGCTCCCTCAAAGCAACGCCCCCGCTCACATGCACGGGCACTGCGGATTCGCAACTATGATTGTGAATGACTGAAAGACGGACTCAGCATATCATTTTACGTTTAGCACTATGTAGAGTCATGTCTCATTTAGAGGTAAGGAAACACCAAAACGTTAAAACGTAAAGCTAAAAAAACAATAAACAAACGTGGCTTTTGTCAGAACTCGCGACTGTCATGCTAGAATCGTCCACTTTTACCTGTGACATGATATTAGGAGTAAAGCTATAATACAAATAGTACATCTACATTTCCTCTAGGACTTACCAAATATCACATTTTTTAATTTGCTTGTCAGAGCCCCTGTGGTGAGAGTTTATTAGACTCTGATCCGAACTACAGCCCAGAGCCAAGTACCTCATCGGGTCAGAGGGGACATGCCCGAGGTCGAGCGAGAGGGGCAGTAATTAGAGGCAGAGGAACAGAGCAAGAAAAGAAAGCTTCTGTCTCTCTTTTCTTGCTCTGTTTAGCTGGAGGAGCAGCAACGGGCAATCGAGGTATAGGTAGCTTCTCCGCCATTCTGCAGCGCTGCTCCTTCCTTCTCAGCTTGGCCACGTACACTGAATCATGTGCACGCCAGTGAAATGTACACGCAGGAGGCGGGCAGAACGGCGACAGGAGGCGGGCAGAATGGCGACAGGATTTGATTGGTTTACAAACAAGGTGTCCCTGGATGACGATTGGTTGGTGTTTTCCCTGTTTTTACTCCTGCTGTAGATACTACTTTAAGAACACATCATGTATTTCTTGCCATTGGTACATATAGATCATTTTAACCAGCATAACAAAAAGTGTATCTAAATCAAACTACCAATTATACCTTTAATTGTCCCGTCACATCTGATGTCAGATTAAAGCCGTTTGTCATAATGGAAAGTTAACCTGACGGCAGCTGGAAGTTTGATGCACATCTTACAATTAAACAATAAACAGCCTTAACATCTGATACAGAGTAAATATCTGGTTCTCTCATTTCATTTAATTCAAAGAAAAGAGGGAGAGAAAAGACAAAGAAAAAAGAGACAAAATAAATGTATGTCACTCAGGATTTTACCTGTGATTTCCCATATATAACGTGATCTAAAAAGATGGAGTACATTATTGTAAGGAGGATGAGGTGGAGACACTGGGAGAGTATACAGTATATCACCAAAGGTTCTGCTATTTGGTGATGACAAACCAGGAGTGCAGGTGGATCAAAAGTATTCTGAATGGATAAGCCAGCTGTGTAACTGCCTCTTCATTTTGTACTCCTATTAATGACAAAGGAACAGATTAAATCTGTCCCGGGAGCTGGCCCACACGGTGACGGGCTTTGTGTCCTCTGATGCCCCCCCCCATGTCCATTCTCCTGCTGCAGGGACAGCGGCTCTGACCGTCTCTGCTACCAGGTCTTTCCAGCACACTGTTTCCGCGGTGCTGGGGATCACTCAGACCAATTAGACGCTGTGCCTCGGCCAGAGGGCATTTAAAGGCGAGGAGAGGCGCTCATTTGATTGGTGAAAACAATGCTTGGCTATGTTGAACCCACTCACCACTTTTCTCCTCCCTCTCTGCCATTTGCCCGGAGGGAGGCGTGGACGCGCACCTCAGCGCTCCTCTGCGCTCCTCTGCGCTCCTCTGCGCTCCTCTGCACTCCTCTGCACTCCTCTGCGCCTTGGCTGCGCCTCTCTTGGCACTGCAGGAATCTTGCAAAGTGCGCCAGTCACGCCCTGTCTGCGCAGTGAAGGCCAGCGCAGGGCAGGTGCGCCTGCGCTTGCGCCTGGTCTACGAAATTAGAGCCCTTAATGTTCCTATTAATGGAAATACCCCCTTGGTGACATGGCGCCAGAGTGGAACAGCTGTAACAACATCTTCCCCCTATTTCTGCATCATTATTTTAGCAGGGCCTGTGAGAGGTTCAGGTAGCGTATTTAGTTTCCCAATTTTGTTCCTCATAATTTCCTCTGTTTTTCTGTTCTGACTCACAGGGACAGGTGTGCTTGTACTTTCAATGGGCTTATCATTCACACACAAGTATTCACTCACACTGATCTTCTCATACAAAGTATGATTGGATCTTATCGATCACACTCTACTTTTGGGTAACTCTTAATTCAGCCAGGTGGGTTGTATGACACCTTTGTTCCGAGCACCGCACCTCAATAGTATACTTCCAGTATGCAGACACTGAAAGAGTAACCACAAAGTTTATTTGTGATCCCCATACGCCCATTTTATCTTAGAGGGCCATCCTATATCAGCCTGTTGTTAACTTTTCTGACCTCTCAGGATTATCTAGAGCTCCTACTTAAAAGGCTTTTTCCAAAACCACTTCACCTCAGCCACTTGCTGTACCCTTATATACTTTTATCACTTCTTTTCTTTTTAATTTCTTTTCACAATTTAGAGTTAAATTTTGGTTTCCATGTCAGCTTCAAAACCTATTCTCATGTCAATATAAAAACCTGCACGCAGGGATTGAAACCAGTCACGTATGACGGCCTCCAACACCACATGAAAAATTTATAGATTCAGGAACTACATGAAGCTAGTCTGCAAACAACCACAAAGGATTTACATGCAACAGTCCTCCACTAACATACAATGGAGTTTCATCAATGGCCCACTGCTGGGACTTAAAGCTTTTCCATCACTGTCGCACAGGATGCATATATGGCCCACCGCTGGGACTTAAAACACTAAAAGGAATGGTTCATAACACTGTAGTCACTACTGGAAATGGATGGAGCGTCTGTTGTCGGTCACCTGGCCTGACTTCAGGCCGGATCCTGTCCTCCGCTTGTTGGAGCTGAACTTTCCCAGAGTCTTAAACAGACCCCTGCCGGCAGTTTACCCTTGGTCCAGGCTCAAGCAGCAGACAGCAGAAGGTCCATCTCGGTGGGACCTCCAAATGTCAGGGAAACTTTCCCTGTTGCACTTAAAATAATTTCAAGGATTACAAAATCACAATGTGATGAATCATTTCCTTTAATTCACATGCAGCATGGAGAGAAGACCTCTGCTAGGTGTTCTCTCCAACAAAGATGTTGTCTTGGCTTATATACAGTTCAAGCTGAGGTGATAGAAATTCCACAGGACAGCTGCTCTGCACCCTTGTCAATAAATGACATTGTTGAGCTTCAACCATGAACACATATCCAAACTCCAGTGGGTTTACATTGCCTCAAACTGACCTCCTACTGTTAAAGCTATCCCCCGTCTACCTTATTGCCCTCAATATAGATCCCTTGGTCATATATTTAGTCAGACTCCAACTCTCACATGGGGTAATAACAAACTAGTCAGGTTTTAACATGTGTTCAATTCTCACAGGTAGGACAGGTGGGACAGCCAATTCCATAAGGACTAGCGTCGCAGGCCAATCTGATGGGTGGTGTTGGGTCATACTGAGTTAGCAGTTCATCTGAAGTTATCAGTCTTTTTGTCTCTTTGAATGCTCTTTCACAGTCCTTAGGCCACTCCCATTTTGCTCCTGTCTGTAGCAGCGTGTTAATGGTGCGGCCACACCAAACGCGAATTTGCGGCGCGATTACATACAAAGTCTATGCAAAGACGCGTTTAGCTGCCGATTCGCCTCTCGCGGCGCGATTCGCGCGTTTGGCGCGGCGAGTTTGGAGCGTTCACGCGTTTGGGCGGTAGACGCGAATTCGCTCGAGTTCAAAATATTCCCCCACGACGTCATTGTTTTGACAACGTTGGGGGGCAACCGCCGCCTGCTCCGGCTCCAACTCCGCCGGAGGATGGAGGAGAAAACAGTCTGTGTGGTGTGTCATCATCCAGAGTTATACGATACGACGTGTGTACTCTACAGAGACCAGAAAAAAAGGAGCAGGCTTGGTTGAAAGTCTCTGAGGAGACAGGTTTTGAATGTAGGTTCTGAAAACATTCGTTCCCAGCTGGATTTGCTTGCACGGGCTATCACTGAGTCCGACTGTGTTTTCCTCAGCGGAGTTTTGAGCCTGATAGAGAGGAGAAAAGTGCGGGGCAGGGGCAGAGCCAGGGAAAAAATGGAAGTTCTCTGTGCTCCTCTCTTTCCTCCATCCCTTCATTATCCCCAGGGAGACTTCCGGGAACATGGGTCGGGGGTTCGGGTGGTCGGGGCTACGGGGGGTCGGAGGTTCGGGGGATCGGGGATGAGATCGCAGGGAACAGCCAAGCAGGGCTGGTGGAGTACCAGGGAGAGGCAGCAGGCATTGATTGTGATCTCCAAAGCTTTCACACACTCTCCTGTCATGCTTTGGAAACCACAGCTCATTGTTTTTCAGATGCTCTTTTGGACTTTCGGTCTTTAAATGAATGAGCTCTCTACTCCGCATGCGCAGTACCGCGCATTCGCGTGTTCGCGCCTCAGCTTGTCAAAAAAGTCCAGCGGCGAGACTCGGGCGTTCACGCGGCGCGTGACAGGCCATTCGCGCGAGTAAATTCGCGTGTTCGCGTTTGGTGTGGCCGCACCATTAGAGGGTAGAGCGTTGTTGCCAAGTTTGGGAGTGTTAGGGCGAATTTAAAGGCTAAAAATACAGACATGCATTTCATATGATATTTGTGAGATTTTAGTTGAGGTAATTTCAGCCAGACCTGCAGCAGGCTTGTTCTCAGAAAAGGTGCTTGTGAGAGGGGTCAGAGGTGAGTTTCTCAGCAGCAAAAAACAATACTCAAAACCTTTGCCTAAAACGTTCCACCCTCATAGGAGAGTACAGGAAATATCATGCTGTGACCAGTGGTAGTTTGGCTGGAGCCAAACTATCCCCATAGTGACAAGTTGGCAAAAACAGACACACTGACATCACTGAAACCTTCCATAAAGATACATGTTCGAAGCTGAGGAAGGGAGTCTGTCCGTCCATCTACCATGATTGCTGTGTTTCGAGCTGTGTGACTTCAATAAAACCCGCAAAGGCTGCCAAGTTGATTCTGTCGTCTCGTCATTGATATATGTATATTTGCATCTTGGAAATCCTTTACAGGCGAAACTTGTGATAGTAGTTGACTAGTCCTAAATATGACCTCAACTGCGACACATTTTCTGGTTTTGGAGCCTGAAGCACAGCTTCAGTCTCTTTTTTTTTTAAATTTGTGTAAGCCATGCTTGTCAATGACATGTCCACAGTATGAGATTCCACTCCTGAAAAACTCACACTTACTTTTCTCTGGAGTGACCCAGAAAATTTCCCTGTCATCTTCCTCAGTGATGTCATGCAGCTTCAAGCAGGCCAGGCCAACACTGTCAGACTGATGTAGATTCACTTTCACAGGTTGTCACATTATGCACATTTTTACCTTTGTATCTTGGCTTCTTGTCTTTGAATGGTTTATCTCTTTTTGCTTGGTTGTTGCTTGATTTCTGTCTGCAGACTCCCTCTATGTGTCGAGGTCTGTTACACTTTCTACAGTGTTTGTCCTTAAACCAGCAGTCATTTGCATCATGAGATGTTTTGCCACATCTGTAACACTTATGTTCTTGTTTTCAAGTGTCATTCACTGTCATCTTGTTTATGTCACAGTCTACCACTTTCTTTTCTAGCTCCAAAGCACCCTTAACTGCTGTCTCCATTGAAATTGCAAGAGCCAGTGCCTTTTCCAGTGTAAGGTCTTTTTCTGACAGTAGCCTTTTTTGTGTGCTTTGACAATGCATGCCACAAACCAGTCTGTCCCGCAGGGCATCAGAGAGTCCAGCTCCAAATTCACAAAACTGAGTCAGCCTGCGTAGTTCAGCAACATATTCTGAGATGTTTTCATCTTTAGACTGGTTTCTGTTGTGGAAACGGAATCTCTCTGCTATCACAAGGGGCATTGGGCTCAAGTGATCTTTAAATATGTCAACCATGCTTTGGAACGTCTGTGAGACTGGCTTTTGAGGGGCAAGCAGGTTTCTGAGCAGGTTATACGTTTTAGCACCCACTAGGCTGAGGAGTGTGGGAACTTTCTTCTCATCATCCACATCATTTGCAGTGACGTAAAGTTCAACTCTTTCAATATATGACTCCTAGTCTTCATTGTCAAAGCCATGCTTACGTATGTCCGCGCTGATGCTACAGCTAGCCGTTAGCTAGGTTAAGCTTGTCACTCAGGCGTCTCTCTTTCTTTGCTCCTCTTCCTCTCTGCTGTGCTCCGTCGTCTCTCTCAACTGGCAGTGCAGCCGGGATCATTTACTTGCATGACGCTTCGTGCTAGTCGCCAATTTGTTGTGTCTTTAACAACTTCAAAGATGAATAAAGGAATACGGAGACAGAGCTTCCATTAGCATGAACTTTACTGCTAAACGGCAGTTTACAAAGATCCATTTTAACACATATCACTCCGCTAACGTACTCTGCTTTAAAGGGTGTGGTAAGGCACAAGGGGTGCTATAACTCCGCTTGAATAAATAGTCCATACACTACAACAATAGGTTAACAGGTGGGGGCAGCTGCAGCAGAAAGATAAGTTTTTTAACATGTTATTCTGCTCTGCAGTCTTCCAGCAGGGCTGAGAGTTCAGGCAAATATAGAAACGTTAAAACTGGGGGGAGGGTTAAAGAAAAAGAGAGGAAGAGCAAAGAAAAAGAAGGCAGAGCAAAAGAAACAGAACAGACAGAGGAAACAGCTCCATCATGTGGGTCCAGCTTTGTTGGTGTTGAGGAAATTTCAGAAATCTTGACACTTGATGAAGACTCAAGAGACTCAGATGGCTTAAGTTGAAATAGTTCATATAGCTCAATTGAGGAGAAAATGACAGACAGTACACAAGGGTGTCTGGTGTAATCCAGAGTCAATTCTAACAGACCACTCCGTGTGCTCAGTATGTATTTTTCTTAAGATTTGGGATTGCTAAACCAGTGGTTTCAGCTAAACTTGGGTACTCAATGTGAGAAACAGTGTTCAAGGAGACAGGAATGTGTGAATCAGATCCAACACAGACTAGGAAAAACACTGTCTCTGTGTGCAGATAACTTTTAAGGCAAATACAGGAATTATTGTGACACATATAGAGTCAATTTAGAGAACTAACTGAGGAAAGGCATAAAGCAATATGAAAATTCCACCACAGTTGGACTCATTGGCCCTCATTTATCAAACGTGCATACGCCTGAAAAATGGGTGTACGCTCCTTTTCACGCACAGATCGGCATTTATCAATCTGAACCTGGGCATCAGGTACGCTCAAATC
>NW_027437192.1:34798699-34821199 GCF_033239565.1 Halichoeres trimaculatus | reverse complement strand
CTCACGTCAGCTAGCTGCTCAGTTACCAAAGCGTCATGGAGCCAGAAAAGATCGAAATGAGGAAGCTGTTACTGTTACCCTCCACAGGGAAGGGAAGAAAATGAAAAAGTTTCGAGGAAAAGGCTGAAGCAAGGAAGAGTTATGAGCGATACAGGTGCCAACAGAGACTGAAAATTGGAGAAATGTACGACTGGTGGTAAAAGCTGCAGAGGGATTTGGGACTGAAGACTGACGCAGAGACAGCTGAGTTTCTGTTGAACAGTGAAATATCAGTTTGACCTTTCAGGTGGAAAAATGATCACTTTCTCTAATTTCCTCACTAGCAGCCATGGATCCAACACAATCACAAACATTTCTCCCTCACGCCACAGTGCCTCACCACCACAACTAGTGCCTTGCTGTATCCACAAAAGAAATAAGTGTGATCTTACCAGCTGTCCGTTCATCTCTTGGATTTTGGTACACACACAGCTCAGTAGATAGCTTGATGAGAAACCCGAACTGATCTGACCTGCTCACATTTACCGTCTCCTTTCCTCCTGCTTGATTCGACACAGCTGAGCAATTAACATGCACACGAACCAGCTGACAGGACGGGCGCGCTCGCCGCAACAGTTACACATAGGGCTAAATACAAACTAATTATCTTTAAGAGTGAATACTACTACTCCCACTGTAGCTGAACTCATGCCGAACTACTTAAAAACCCACCGGATCGCTCCAGGGTGGATACAGGTGCCTACCTGCTCTGGTGAGTGCTTCCTTAAAAACCACAGAAAACTTAGACGGAGTTTGGCTGTGTGTTGTGCGCGTCACGGGGAAACCGAGGCTGCGTGTCACGTATCAGCTGGCAAACAGCTGTTCGCCGCAACAGGTAATGACTTTGTTTACCACAGTGGGAGATGTCAGCGGAATAACTCTGGTTAGTCTGAGCCTGTACTGGCTAATGACTGAACACTGCTGGTCAGAACGGGTCGGCTCTGTCAATAGATGTTAGCACAAGTAAGCCACACATCTTCAGCATTGTAAACTGAGCTGGTGAAGACACGCAAAGAAAGGTAAAGCCCCGTCCACAGTCGGCTCTGCTCTGATCGGCTGGCAGTGGCAACGCCAGCTGATCAGACCTGCTTCCGGCGAAGCCAGACCTGCTTCGCCGGCTAATTCATGGATTTGATCACACTGGTCCAAATGAAAAAGCTACCACTGTGTGTTACAAGGAGGATGACTGTCTGTCTGTTACATTTTCTGCCGGCCGCTTCTTGCTCTTTCGTAGGGTGCGTGTTGTTAGAAGGCGAAGAGGGCCATACAAGCTGGGGGGTGGGATCTTGGGACACAGAGGGGTGAGTGAGGCTGTGTTTTTCAAATGTGTCTCATCAGCCAAACTGGGTTTCAGATCGTAGACCATAGCTTTAAATGAAAGAACTGTGCTGAGTACCAGAGCTGCTCGCCATCAGTAGGACTAGAGAGATCCAGACTTCAGCCCCAATACCACCCAAATAGAAAGACCACCTGAGCACCTCCAGCCCCTCGGGAAGGTGTTAGATCTGAACTGACCAGAATTGTTAAAGTGACCTTGGCAGAGAGGAACCAAGAACAGGAAGTCTGAATGCAGGGACCATAGAACAATCCTACTTTAATGCATCCTCTGAAAGAGTCCTGCTCTGGGCTGCCAGCAGCAGGGTCCTGCAGCAGAGCAGTGAGGGGGACGACCTCTGCGTAGCTTGATTTAGGGGCATGGCCACAGGTACACTGGTCCTCAATTGTCAGTCTGTTGTAAAAAACAGCGTGAGCCTAAGTTCACCTGTGCTCTATGAATGGCCCATCGCATGTTCAGGTGTTGATGGATGTGCAGACTGAAAACATTTGTCATTACCGGTACTTTTCCACAGGAACAAGGGTCTACATTTAGTACTGGGGTAGTTGATGTAGCCCAGTGATGAACAACTGACCTATTTCTAAGTTCCACCCACAAACGTGATGAGCCAATCACAGTGCATATAGCCTTCCAATACACTCAGACACTCTCTGCCCATACGTCCATTGAAAAGTCTGTTGCCTTTTGATTTATTGAGGTCTTTTCTGAAAATTTGAGTTAAAAACGATCAAACAGTGTTCATGGGGTACATGTAACTCTGACACAAAGTGTCCTGAGAGTTTGGGTGATGGGGAGTATTTTAACCCTTTCCTCAGACTCATCTGAACAGAGGAAAGTGTCTTCTTTGGGTAAAGTTGAGCAGTAGACCAACATCAGCTCTGTGTGAATCAAATGAAGAAGGATGTCTCCATCTGCTCTAAGGTCAGCTGACAGAGTATCTGAGGCAGCAGGTTGGGACTGTGCTGTAAAGAAATGTAAAGTTATCTTTAACACTAGAACCACCACTGCAGTCTGACGGACGCTTTGGGATTTACTTTAATAATAGCCAAACATTAGCGCGCAGCTGAGTTGTTCATCATGTCTCTTTGATTGTTGAGAGTTCATTGGCCTGTTTTGTTCAAGTTTTGGGGAGGAAAGGTTATATTTTTGTCCTGACCAATGCTGATCCTCTGTCTTGTTGTCTGAGATGCTGATACTGCTGTTTATCAGGTTAGCTCTGGGAGATGTAAATTTAGTCTGTAGCTGAAGCTTTTTATCAACCTTCTCAACAAGAAAATGATTCATATCTCCCTCCAATGTGGACTTAAGAGCCTTTTGGTAAAAAGATGATCTGTGATCTCTCTGTCTCCAAAAATCATCAACAGCATCCTGTGAAATGTCTCCTACTGTGCCACCTGCCACAGTACCTGTCAGGGGCACTGCCAGGGATTTTGGGCCCCATGAAAAGTAATATTGCTGGGCCCTGTATAATTTGATTAAGGGCCTTTCTGGGCCCCTTTCAATGATGGGCCCCTAGAATCCTTTCCTTTTCCCCCCTTTTCAGTGCCCATGGCGCCTGTGACTGGTGTTTAGCCATAGGTCAAATCCCAGCTTGAACAGTGGGTGCGTCTCAAAGTTCCATCCTTCCTTCCTCCACTTGCGTCGCTCACTTGCATCTTAGTCCCTCCCACCAGATATGCATGGGAGAGACGCGAGGAAATGAAGAGAGGAGAGAGGAACGGAGGAGATTTGTTTTTTAGAGGAATGGGACATCCTCTCCTTCGGAGCGCCACACGACGTGACGTGTTTCAGTGATGACAGCATCAGCTGATCACCTCTGGATCATCTGTCAGTCAGCTCTAACAGCTGTTTGTGCGTCTGCACATGTGCGCTGTGATAACTCTGATAAAACATAAACATTAAAAGAGCTTTGTCTGTTCCTTTAACCAGTTTAACAAAAACGTTACCATGAAGAAAACCTGCTCTCTGTTTATTCTGTGTGCTGTTTAGAAGCTCATGGATCACTTTGCCGGCAAAATGCGTAATTGTGAGATTATTTATGAATTATTTATCCTTTATCTAGATTGTGAACTCTAAAACGTATTAATTTATTCTAGTTTTTGTCTCAGGAAGATATTATTGATCAGTCAGTTTTCTGTATTAATCCTCTGTTATATTGATCTGATGATGGTTGTGTTCAGTGTTTTGTGCTTTAAACTCACAGCGAACACTTTATTACCAGATTTCTGATCAGTTTCTGAACAATCCTCTGTACCTGTCCTCAGCTCGCCTTTTCTCTCATTAAACTCAGTTGTGTTTGTGAAGTTTCATGTGAAGTCTGAGCTGCTGCAGCGTCCAATCAGAGAGTGATATTCCATATGGGGGCATGTCTGTTAGTGAAAAGACTTCTGCAAAGCCACCCAGTGGGTGCGTCTCAATGCGTCTGTTTGTGTGGAAAGCGTAACACACCCTTTACTGCCCTCTACTGATCTAGTGTTATGTTGCAATTCACTTTAGTTTTTGCACAAATTCAACAAATTCGACTTAAAGAAAGCTGCACCCTGACTCAAAGCAGCCCCTGAAGGAGACAGGTTAAACCCCTGCCTCAGACCCTGACAGAAGGGCTGAGTCTCTGGTGTGGGTTATCACTTAGCATGAAGACATGGATCCATCTTCACGCAGAGATGTGGGGTTTTTCTCCAGTGCAGGGTGAGGATGGTCTCAGTAAAGACCTCCTATTAAAACTGTTTCTCCACCAAGTCAGCAGAGATCCTTTTGCTCCATTTAATGAAGAGCTTCATCTCAGAGATTATTCTTAAATGTCACTGCTCATAACTCAGGACATCTCTACAACGGCCTCTTTCAGTCCCTAAGGGCATCAATCAAAGGAAAAGCAACTCCTCTCTTCCTCCAAGTGCTGCTGGTAGAGCTCTGGATGCTCAGATCCACTCCCCACAGGAACACAGAGCTGCCTCAGGTCCTCACACTGACAAACAGACTGACAGACATGAAAACAGTCAGAGAGACGGACAGGCCAGCACAGGGATGAATCTGAAGATGCAGACCTGAGGTCCCAGTCCTTGTGGTCAGATCTACAGCTCCTGTCTGTGTTCATATGGATTAGCTGTTATTCTCAGGTAACATCTGAAACTCAGGGGTGATACAGTTTTATGTAGACTATACACCAATCTACTGTGGAGAAATTATGCTCAAGCATTTGGTAACGGAAGCTGTGTTCAGCTATATTCATTCAGATGACTAAGTGTTCTTTAAACAAACTGTAAGCAGCATAAAAATGTCTCGGTGTTCTGTGGTCAACTGCCAGAAACCTGGAGTCAACTTCTATCCAGTTCTGACTATTACAGAGCTACTGGTGTTCTGGAGCAAAGAGTGACCGTACCAAGTGTTGACTCTCAGAACGTGGCAGTGATTGTTGGCTAAGAGTCATCAGTGAACAGGGTCACACTTTACACTGAAACACCAGCGACATCTGCGACTGTTATTAAATGTGTCTTCTTTATCCAACCTCAGGTAACCAGGTTTGACTGTGGACAAGTGGTTTAACTTCAAGATTTTATGTTCAACACAAATTCACCAGTCTTATTGGTTATCTTAAAATACAAACTTTTGATATTCAGATATATTTGGAGCAGATAGTTTTCTGGTTCTTTTATTATGAAGGTCACAGGAGGACTCAGGGGTCTGCGTGCTCTTTTTGGTTTGAGAGGGTTTCTGGTTTCTGGTTCTGGAACAGCCTGGTAAGTGTCCATTGATAATACAGTCATAAGCATCTGTAATGTTTGCGTATTGTATGCACAAGGCTCACAAGAACATGCTTCTCAGTAACAACGTTTATTGTCTGACGGGCGTACACTCAGAAACATAGTCAGACTGCTTTATGAGTTTGTGTACGCAAGTTTCATGTCAGTGGGGAGTGCGGTGCAGCGAGGAAATTACGTCTGTGGAGGAAAATTATGAGATCATGTGAGTGTAAAACATTTTCAGACAGAAAAACTGATGTTCTCAGATCAATTATTAGATCGTTGAATCAGATATGACACAAATGTTTCGTTCACTGTTCTTCCGCCAATCTGTAGATTTTTTTGTCGAGCAAGACTAAGATGGCGCCAGCGCTGTGCACGGCGAGCATTCTGTCAGGCCTGCTCAGACTTCTGATCGCTTTTTTAACCCTTGTGCACTGCTTAAATATACTGTTCGCTCGTACTGTTAAGGCTGTTTTCAGCCACTAATTTTTTGACTGCTCTAAAAACCCATCCAATCAGTATTTTTTTCTACTTTTTTCACACAAATCTCTTAATTCACTTCTACCCTGCTCAAAACTACCAAGCATTGAAAAATAATTTACAAATTTTAATACCTTAAGGGCAATTAAACTGATAGAACATCACTGATTATGGGAGGGTTAAAGACGAAATGACCTATAATCTATATAAAAAGCCATCAGAAACCAGAGACTTTTTACCTGACATCATAGTCTTAGATATGTCAAAGATTTGTCGCATCATTGATTTTTAATCATTTCTCATTTTTTTGTAGCATCAATTTTTTTTTCGAAAAGTAACGCTGGTGCTGTTATGGCTGTTTTCAGCCACTAACTTTTAACTACGCCAAAAACCCATCCCATCAGTATTTTTTTCTACTTTTTTTTGCTAAAATCTCTTAGTTCACTTCTGTCCTTGTCAAAATTACCAAGCATTAAAAAATTAATACATTTGTTTTACCCCTATTCTATACGAGATTCTTTTCTGTGTGTGGTTTTTCTCTCATTCCCTTTCGGTACCATTACATGGTAGTAACATGCTGAGTCAGAATTCAACTTGAGGCTGTGTGTTTTGTTTGTGGAGTCGAGTTGGTGAGAAAAAAGAAAACTACATGATGGGTCTGACCTCTGTGAATTGATCCTGGAAAATAGTGTAAACATTTACTCCAGCTCTTAGAACTACAAAGGGTACACTCAGACTAAACAAAAACAAAATGTAGAGGGTGCTTATGCCCCTGCCACCTGCTTGCTCCATTCCTGCGCTCAGGTCTTTCACTCATCCTCATGATCAGTTTCTGATGAGAAGAGCAGCTGAAAGCTATATGGAGAGGAAACTCAGCATCACTGAAGCTCTTGAGATGGTCATAGCTGATTCTTCTGACTCTGAGCCACAAAATGGTCGCGTTACCTCACACTCCACATGGCGACACTGATGCACCAATTCGCCATTTTCTTTTTCTGTGTGTGTGTTTTTTTGTGTGTGTTTGCTTTCTTTTTTGTGTTTGTATTCTTTTTTTTTGTTTTTGCTTTCTTTTTTGTTTTTGTTTTTTTCTTTTTTGTGTTTGTTTTTCTTTTTTGTTTGTTTTTCAAGATGAATCATCTTCAGAACCTGACACCAACAGACTCAGGAGAGTCAGATTCTGAAGATGATTAATCTTGAAAAACAAACACAAAAAAGAAAAACAAACAAAAAAGATAGCAAAAACATAAAAAAGCACACACACACAAAAAAAAAAACACACACACACACACACACACACACACAGAAAAAGAAAATAGCGAATTGGTGCATTACTGCCATGTAATGGCACAGAAAGGGGATGAGAGAAAAACCACACACAGAAAAGAATCTCGTATAGAATAGGGGTAAAACAAATGTATTAATTTTTTAATGCTTGGTAATTTTGACAAGGACAGAAGTGAATTAAGAGATTTTAGCAAAAAAAAGTAGAAAAAAATACTGATGGGATGGGTTTTTGGTGTAGTTAAAAGTTAGTGGCTGAAAACAGCCATAACAGCACCAGCGTTACTTTTCGAAAAAAAAATTGATGCTACAAAAAAATGAGAAATGATTAAAAATCAATGATGCGACAAATCTTTGACATATCTAAGACCATGATACCCCGTAAAAAATCTCTGGTTTCTGATGGCTTTTTATATAGATTATAGGTCATTTCGTCTTTAACCCTCCCATAATCAGTGATGTTCTATCAGTTTAATTGCCCCTAAGGTATTAAAATTTGTAAATTATTTTTCAATGCTTGGTAGTTTTGAGCAGGGCAGAAGTGAATTAAGAGATTTGTGTGAAAAAAGTAGAAAAAAATACTGATTGGATGGGTTTTTAGAGCAGTCAAAAGTTAGTGGCTGAAAACAGCCTTAACAGTACGAGTGTACAGTAAAGTTGTCCACAGTGGCTTTTAACCCTTTGAAAATTTTTTAAATCATATTTTCAAAATGCATGTAAAAATAAGGTTCCTGCCCAAAATTCATTCAATTTGCTGTAATACAAGTAAAGTTATGGTCAAATAACTGATTAAATGTTACCCCAAGTGGCTGTTTTCAGCCATAGCAGTGCACAAGGGTTAATTTGTGGTTTCTGTCTAAATGTCTCTGCTCTGCTGGTATATGATCGCCGGTCACTTCTTAATATCAGGGATGCCCAGGAAATGGCATTCGAGTGTAGTCCGGGGAAATTCTCTTCGATTCCCACTCCTCCATTTTTAAAGTCCATACCGGCGTACCTGCGCCGCTCAGCCGATGCAGTTTTCCACAGAAAGCGCCCCAAGAGACGGGGAAGACGTGGCGGTGTTCTTGTGAAAATCAGGGCTTACCTGAGGTCCGGCCGTGTTGATCATCGGGACATTCCTCGGAACTCTCTATCTCATCTTCGGCGCCAAGTGGAGGTCGGGGAGCGCTGGATCCTACCCGTCGTTCCTGGCTGTCTCTCATGGAGCCACCTTTACCGATCATCGGGAGCTCCTCTTCCCAGGCGTTCTCGGGCTCGCAGGGGCGGCGTGATCCATGAAAATCTTCGGCTGCTGAATTGGGTTCAGCAGATTGACACGGAGGAGCTTACTCTTCGCTTGGCTCTTATCAATGCTAGATCGCTAGCCAACAAAACATTCCTACTGAATGATTTCTTCACGTCCCGTGAGTTGGATTTAATGTTCCTGACGGAGACCTGGCTTCATACTGGTGAGTTGTCGGCATTCTCTGAGCTTCTTCCTCCTGAGTGTGCCTTCCTGAGTTCTCCGAGGATGACCGGTAAAGGTGGAGGGCTAGCATTTGTTTTTAAATCTGCCTTCCACTGCCTACAGTCTCAGTTTGACAGCTTCTGGAGCTTCGAGCTGCAGCTCTTTGAACTGCGGTTAAAACTACCCACTCTGTGCGCACTGATCTACCGTCCACCAAAGTTCAATAAGGAGTTTATTCAGGAGTTCGCGGACTTTGTGGCTGGGATAATCTTGAACTATGATGGTATTTTAATCATTGGCGACTTCAACATCCATGTGTGCTGTGAATCCAGACCCCTGGCCAGAGACTTTCTGGATCTCATTGACTCTTTTAATCTCACTCAGTGGGTCACTGGCTCGACGCATGAAAAGGGTCACACACTGGATCTTGTACTGTCTTATGGATTAAACGTCTGTATAAGTGAGGTATGCGAGACACGTATATCGGACCATCTGCCAGTGTTATTCAGTGTGACGCTACCTTGTTCTATGACTGTTACGCGCGCACCGCCTCTTCGTCGGCGCGTACTGAACCCTTTAACTGCGCCACAGTTCTCCGCTGCTTTTAACGACTATATGCCTCCTACATCGGATCTTAACGTCGAGGAGTTAACAACTCTTTTCAGCTCTTCTTGCACCGAGATCTTGGATTTGATTGCTCCCTTCAAGACAAGAAGTCTCAAACGTCCTAGTGAGTCGTGGGCTAATGACACTACTCGCGCACGTCAACGTGAATGTTGACGTGAATGTCGACGTGCTGAGCGAAAATGGAAAAAAGACAAACTCCATGTCTCTCTTGAGATTTTAAAATACAGTCTGTTGGAATACCAGAGGGCTGTGAAGTCTGCCAAAACACATTATATCTCTAATCTTGTATCCAGCAACAGTCACAGACCCCAGGTCCTTTTTAACACCTTTAATCGCCCCATAAATCCCTACTCTTCCCCGTGTATTGTGCCATCCCGCACTCTATGTGAAGAGTTTATTGTATTTTTCATCAACAAAATCTCCACCATTAGGTCTTCACTTTCTCCTTCCATGTCAGACCCTGCCATCTCACCTGTGTGTTCAGCTGTTTTTGAGCAGTTTGAGCCTGTGACGTTGGCAGAAGTGTCCAAAGTGATCCGACTCTTAAGACCTTCACATCACCCCCTTGACAGTATTCCTCCTAGACTACTTAAGGACGTTTTTAATACTGCAGGGCCTTACATACTCACTCTGGTAAATACCTCACTTGCATCCGGTTGTGTCCCTACCGATTTCAAACATGCTGTTGTGCAACCCCTTATCAAAAAGTCTAGCCTAGATCCTTCTGTTCTCTTGAACTTTAGGCCAGTCTCAAAGCTTCCCTTTCTGTCCAAGGTTCTAGAGAGAGTGGTCCTTAACCAGCTACAGTCATACCTAGACTTAGCATTGGCATTTCTGAGAAATTTCAATCTGGATTTAAACCCCTCCACAGCACTGAAACAGCACTTTTAAGACTTCTTAATGATCTTTTCTTAACTGTTGATGCAGGGAACCCTGCTGTGCTGCTGCTTTTGGACCTGACCGCTGCATTCGACACGGTTGACCATAAGATTCTTTTATCTCGCCCCGAGCTATGTGTGGGCATTAAAGGTAATGTCCTGAAATGGTTTAAATCCTATTTGTCTGAGAGGACCTTCTCTGTTCACCTCGGTCAACATGCTTCATCAGAGGCCGCCCTGGTCTGTGGAGTCCCTCAAAGCTCTATTCTTGGCCCTGTACTGTTTTCTTTATATATGCTCCCACTGGGATCCATCTTCAGAAAACATGGTGTCTCTTTTCATTGCTATGCAGATGACTTGCAAATCTATCTGTCGTTTAAAACCAATGAATCTTTGAATGCATTATTGTCCTGTGTAGAAGATATCAAATCATGGATGGAGTTCAACTTCTTAAGTGTGAATGACAAGAAAACGGAGATTATTGTTTTTGGTTCTCCTGATCTGCTGGATGGTGTCGACAGTGTTTTCAGTAACCTGGGATCTCACTGCTGTTCCTCAGTCAGGAACCTTGGTGTCATCTTTGACACCTCTTTCAAATTTGACAAACAGATTAGCTCTGTTGTAAAGACAAGCTTCTTTCAGCTTAGACTCCTGAGTAAGGTAAAGGCATACCTACCTTCATGTGATCTTGAAAGAGTTATACATATGCTCATAGCATCTAGGCTGGACTACTGTAATTCTTTGTATGTTGGTGTTGACCAGTCATCCCTCCGGCACCTCCAGCAGGTTCAAAATGCGGCTGTACGCCTGCTGACCGGGGGAAGACGGCGTGACCACATAACACCTGTTCTGGCCTCCCTTCACTGGCTCCCTGTCAGCTATAGGATCCAATATAAAGTCGTGCCATTGGTTTTTAAAGTCTTTATGGGTTGGCACCCCCATACCTAAGTGACTGTCTAAACCTGCGTGCTCCAGCCAGAGCATTCAGGTCGACACACCAGGTCCTTCTCGATGTTCCAAGAGTGAGGCTTAAAACAGAGGGGACAGAGCTTTTGCTGTGGCTGCCCCTACTCTCTGGAACAGTCTGCCTCTATATATCAGGACAGCTCAGACTCTTGGGAGCTTCAAGTCCTTATTAAAAACACACCTTTTGGCTTTTAATACTAGTTGAGCAAGACATCCATGATTTTACCTTTTTTCTATTTATTATGGGGTCCTCTTTTGCTATTTATTGTCTTTTGTTGTTTTTACTGTTTTTTATTCTCTTTTAACACATTTTTTTATTTCTATTTTTTTTTTTTTTTTTTTTTTTTTTTTTTTATTTTATTTTTTAAAACTTGCTTTTGTTTGACTGTGTTCTAAGACTGTGCAGCACTTTGGTCAACCTTGGTCGTTTTTAAATGTGCTATATAAATAAACGTGATTGATTGATTGATTGATTGTAAAATGCATCACTATGAAAGAGCAGCGCGAGCTGTCAGCTGATTTCTCTCCATAAAAAAATGTGTTTCCTTCATCGGTTTACTTAAAAAATTGAAAATGGAGATGCTGTTAACAGTTTTAAATACACTCCCATGTCCACGATAAAGTCTCTTGCAGAGCACATTCAGACGATGCTGGATTGAACTTTTTTGTAAAGATTTTTTTCTTAAGGAAGCTGTCTTGATTACAGGATTAACTGTGAAGATGATTATTTTACTCCTCATATTATTATCATATAAAAGTGAGCTGTGTGCGAAAAGGTGACTATTTCATAACAAAGGACGTTCATTCACATGAGATCACAACCTATGTGCTCACCTCGTGGTACCAATAATCATAAAACTCTGGTCAACTCGTGCATAATTGCGCACAATCAACACACTTCAGCTCCACTCCCTCCTCAGTCTGTGACAGGTTCAGGCTGGAGTCTGCAGCTTCTTTCAGAGCTCAAACACATTTTTAGAAGGCAACTTTCCACATTTCTGGACCTGAGCGGCAACAGTTAATAACATTGTAGCTTCTAATAGTTAGACATCAGGGATTAATCAAGGTGTAAACGAAGGATGTGTAAATCAAATGTTTGAAAAATCTGCTGTATTTTAGTTTGTCACATCCCCGCTGCTGAATCACTGCAGGGATTTCCTTGCAAACACGTTTTTTCTGACTCGCTCTCACACCACTTTTCTGGCTGCTAAACAACATGGCGTCATTTTCTCTCTACCTCTGTTGCTTTGTCGTTGTGGATCTCCAGCACAGACAAGTTCCCTTTTTCTCGTAATACGTCTCTTCATGTCGTAAATTCTGTGGGTCTGGCCAGCTGAACCTTGAATATCTAGAGCCATGTTACGTAAATTACTATTGTTTTCAGCATTTATCAACATTTATTAACAGCTGATCAGGCGTACGCTGTGATTGTCCCTGGTACGCACTTTTTATAAATCACACGTGAAAGTTGCCGTAAGCTGATTTTTACACCCAGATCTGCACCAATTCCCACGCAAGATTGATAAATGAGGGCCAGTTGGATAGGACAGCTATGAAAGTGTGAGTGTTAGTGCAGTCATTGTTTCCTGTGAGCTTAATGAGGACTCCTCTGGCTGCTGAAACACCGATCAGCTCAGAGGAGTTATAATTACAAAGAGGAGGTGAGAGGAGACCAGAGCACAAGGTGAGGTTACTTTGACACCTAATCAACATTGCCTGTGTGAGCAGGAGGAGGATGAGGGGGCTGTTGGGGATGGAGCAGGCAGAGGGATGATAAATGAGTGAGGCTGTGTTAAGGGATCACAAATTCAAAGGGGTTTGTGGAAGAGAGAGGGTGAGCCTCCCCCCTCCTCTCCCTCTCTCTCCTCCTCTCTCCCTCTCTCTCCCTCTCTCTGCTGCAGTCTGCCTCACTGCCTCAGTCTCCGTCTCCCCTCTGGAGGGGCTTCACCGCAGTCCAACGCAGCAGCAGCACATCGACCTTGCTCTTAATGAAGCGCTCTCCTGTTTGCCTGTTATTGGATTATTGGGGACAGACATTTGCTGTTAGCTGTTAGCAGGGCTGTGTGTGGACAGCATGTTGTGTGTTACGTGGTGTGTGTAGGCGGACGGATGAAGGAGAGAGGATCCAGGCAGAATAACGCTCAGTGTGGATTTTTCTCAATGTTTCCTGTGAAGAGTGAGAGAATGGAGGTTTTGTTGTCTCTGGAGCTGGTGGATCTCTGAGTGGACTTTGGGATCTTTGGACCTAGATGGATCTTCGCTTGGATCTTTGTCCCCTCTCTGAATGAGCTTTGCGTTGTTTCTGAAGTTGGATCTTCCTTTGGTCTGAGCAGAGGATTGGATGGTTCCACTCTCTGGGGTTTTTATTCCACAGAGACGTCAATCCTATCACTTTAATGTAGAGCTGTGTTTGTAGATGTGCTCCCATCTGTGAACAGGTCAGCTTTGGCATCTCATAGGAACTGAGAGCTTCTGACCTCCCACAGAGCCCTGCACAGACCTAGATCTGAAGGATTTATCAGACCAGCAGCCATGTCCGGACTTCTGCGCTGCTCTGTGACTCTCTCTGTCCTCCTCTTCTTCTGCACCTACCCTGCTTTAGGAAAGAAGAAACTCTACATCGGAGCTCTGTTCCCCATGAGCGGGGGCTGGCCGGGGGGACAGGCCTGCCTACCCTCTGCTCAGATGGCTCTGGACCTGGTAAATAAGAGGAGCGACATCCTGCCGGACTATGAGCTGGAGCTGATCCACTATGACAGCATGGTGAGTGACTAACAAAGAGAATCATTAATGTGCCTACATTTACTCTGATCTGGATCTGGGTCCTGAGATTCAGCGTGCAGCTGTATGAGTCCATGTGAGGCACCCTGACACATTCAACACTAACAGCCAATCAAACATTCATCACATGACTTACAGCATCAGTTACATGAGAGTCAAGCTCCTCCATGGGATGAATAATGAGGTGAATGGATTAAAGACAGTCAGGCTGGTTGGACTGAACACCTGACAGGTGAAAGGATAACACCCTGTTGTTTCCTGGTAGCTTAGATTTGACTGAAGCTCGTCACACTCTGCCCAAGCTTCAATGTTGCAGGCTGGTTTTATCCCACATGATAGACTCCACACAGCAGTCCCAGGTGTTAATGTGTGATATCCAGCTTCAGATTAAAGTTCATCTTGTGTTACTCACATGTCAGGACAAATGTTAACTGACTTCATGACACCATGCTAACCCTGTTTTAGCCTCTGGCCTCTCTATGATGCAAGTGATGCAAAGTGAGAAACACAGAGTTTAGTTCAGTCAGGTGAGACCTAGTTACATGACAACTAACACATTTAGAAAAAATAAGAAATGTGTGCTGTCTCTGGTTCTTATCAAACTAAAACAACTGCTGAAAGCAGAGATCAGACTGAAATTCTTAGCGTGTGAAGTAAAATTAAATGACTCACTTCAAAACAGCATGACAACTGTAAGTTACACTGAGCTTCAAACTAACAGGTGCAAACCTAGGAGTATTGCATCTTTTAAAGCATACTAAAGTCCAAAATGAGATCCAACCATAGAAATGTGCTTCAAGAGAAAGAGAAACAGTGACCCTGCTGCAAATTCAGAAATGATGTGGTGTGAAGAGCACATAAGTCCAGAGGATAAATACAAAGAGAAACACGGCATGTCCACACTTAACCCAGACCTGTATGGCCAGGCCTGTAGGGGTGTCATGATCAGAGGAGGAGGGTAAGGTAAAACAGACAGTTTCTCTATCAAATAGGACATTGGTTCAGTTTGACAGCACACTGAAAACCTAAATATAAAGCAGAAACACCTTGATGCTTATTTGGCGAGGTGTTAAACCACAGCAAGCAGCAGAAACTACTAGCAAGGAGTCTTGTTCCACGTAAAATATTTTTGCCTTTAGTATTGGTTGCCGGTATCTGGCAGCCTTCACAAGTTCCAATACCTTAAAAAAAAGGGCTGGTATTAACCAGATACCCTTTACCGATACCAGTACTCACCCATCTCTTGTTAAAATAGTAATGATAGTGATTATAATAACAAGGATGATGTATTGTGATGATGATGATGACGATGATGTTGATGGTTGTAATGATGATGGTGGTGATAATGATAATGATGGTGATGGTGAAATATAGGGGCTTTAAAATGCTTCAGCATGCTGGAGCAGGAAGTTATAGAGTTAAAGTAGAGACTGCGTCACTCAGAGAGTCAGTGTGAGCTCAGAGAGGTACATGATGAAGAGTTATTGATCACAGACCTGCTGTCTGTCACACTGAGCATGCTCAGATTATCTCCAGCTGATCTCAGGCCAGGAAGATCACAGACACAGTCTGAGTTTTTCTAAAAGAAGAGGAGCCTGGTAGCTAAAGGCTCAACCTCACAGACTACTTTTAGAGACCCTAGGAACAACGAGCAAACCTACATGCTGAGACCTGATTGACCTAGACAGGTATAAGGAACAATGAGCTTTTTAGATAGGATGGTCTGATGCCATTTAGTGCTTTGAAAGTCAAAAGAAGAATTTTAAACTATTCTACATTTTATAGGCAACCAGGGTAGAGACCCTGACACTGGAGAGATGTGCTCTCTTCTCCTGGTCCTAGTCAGTACCTGAGCTGCAGAGTTGAAAATGGAGGAAACCAAAGCATGGACCAGTTTCTTGACATTCTCCAAGGCTAGGTGAGTCGGATTTGTCTGACACTGTAAAGGTATCAAAGACTGGCAGACTGTAGGCGTGTACTCTCCAGCATAGACAGATACAGGGAGAGGACACAGACAGAAGCAGACTCAGGGAAACACAGGGATCACAGCCCTCATTATCTCCATCTGCTGTTACAGAAAGCTCACAAACAGTCTGTGTTAGGGGTGGGGTGGGGTGGGGGGGGGGGGGGGGGGGATGTTACAGGTTGGCATGACAACAGTAACCAGGACAACAACAGTTCAAACACAAACTGAGAATTGGCTTAACAAAGGAGAGAGATTCAGCTTCACTCTTTCTCTCTCTCTCTCTTTATAACACACACACACACACACAGGGCACAGATGGATGGATGATCACTCAGAGAGTCAGTGTGAGCTCAGAGAGGTACATGATGAAGAGTTGTTGATCACAGACCTGCTGTCTGTCACACTGAGCATGCTCAGATTATCTCCAGCTGATCTCAGGCCAGGAAGATCACAGGTTCTCAAATAAAGGCTGCCTCATCAGGCAGAAAACCTGCCTAGGCACCACAAGAGTCTGTCTGCAGCACTGAGTCAGCCCCCATAGAGCTCCATGTTAAAATAAACTGCAGTTCCCTGAGTGTCCACTTGAGTCTGTCTCCAGCGGTAAGTCAGCCCCCATAGAGCTCCATGTTGAAATAAACTGCAGTTCCCTGAGTGTCCACTTGAGTCTGTCTCCAGCGGTAAGTCAGCCCCCATAGAGCTCCATGTTGAAATAAACTCCAGTTCCCTAAGTTTTCACTTCAGTCTGTCTCCAGCTGTGAGTTAGTCCCCTTGGAGCTCCGTGTTAAAATAAACTGCAGTTCCCTGAGTGTCCACTTCAGTCTGTCTCCAGCAGTGAGTTAGTCCGTGTTAAGTCTTTCCAGCAGTTATAAACCTGTTTATAGTCTGGTACAGGAGCAGTTTGTCTCTCCCTCTGACAGCACAGGTATGCTCAGCTCCTCAGTTCTTACTCGTTGATGGCAGGTAGCATGTCAAATGAAGGTCCTACTCTTCGGGCTGTGTTTGTGTACAGCTATCTTGGTTATATTATCAGTTGGAAAAATAAACAGCTACTTCTTCCTCCTCTTTTTGGATAGATGTATAGATCAGCTGTTGGTGTGTTTGTTCCCTCAGCATAAGGCCTGACTGGATCTCACAGTTTGAGAACAGATGGCGTGCTTGTTTGGTGCATCATTTGGTGGGCGGGGCTTTTCAGGGTGATCTGAGAAAGAAGAGACAGAAAGTTACTTCTCCTTTGGGTCTGTCAGAGGAGATTTTGAGCAGCATGGAGGAAACTTCTATGTGTCTGTTGGATAAGCCACAGCCATCTCAGGAATTGAGAGCTCTTTTTGGAATGTCTGTGTGATTTCCCTTGAGTGAGGAGGAATCAATAGATCAGGACTGTAGCACTCCCTTCCCTTCCCACACATATGTGACAGAGGAAGAGGAGGATGCTGAGATACGGATGGACTGGTTGCTAGGAAACATCTTTGGTCTAAGTTAACGTCCTATGAGAGGAGTGGCTGGACATGTTGTTTGGATGAATCCGTGTGAGCGGTGTGAGGTGGCATGCTGACAGAGCAAACCTGCAGATGCGCTGCAGCATCCCCCTCTCATGTCTAAAGAGGATCTCTTTCTCAGCTTTGACACAGTCTGCCATGTTTGTTCATCTCTCCTACCTCCAGACACAATCACAGTCCTGTCACATGGATCACAGACTCATACTGGTTAGTAGGTTCGTGGTAGCAGAGCTTTCATCAGCAGTTTGTATTTTCATCCGTAGAATCTGATCTTCAGTCCAGAGTTTACAGTTTACATACAGCCTGGTCTTTTATTTTGAAACTGACATGATAGCGTACTCTTCCTGTCACGTGTTGGACACAGCAGTGGAACCACAGTCTTATATTTTCAAGTAAATCCTCAGCTACCTGAGAGTCTCTCAGCTTGTTTAAACTGGAGGGCAATGAATCATGTTTGCTCCTGAAGGATGTGCTTCAGAGAATCTTCATGGCACAGAGAAAGTAGGGTCACACGGAGGACAGAGCCAGGTGAGGCAGAGAGCTCCAGACCAGTCAAACTAAGGACCAAGTTTTGTTTTTTTTTCAGTCTTTTTCAAATTCTCTCAGAGAATAAACATGTTAGGAAAACCTGGACAGTTTCATACTGAGATGTGTTTCCAGCTGCAGACAGTCAGAGCACAAACACCTGAGAGCAGAAAACAGCTGCAGAGCTCTGCTGTAAACAGAGAAGCTGCAGGGGGTGCCAAGAGGGATCCCTGTGTTACTGACAGACAATCAGCCAAAGGGGATGTAGCCCTACACTGGACACACATCATGCATTTCAGTCTCACCCCTTTAGCTGACTCCCTCTCTATACTACAATGCAGCAGACACATGCACAATGAGCACGCGTTGCGACATTTTACGATGCAACACCACAACAACAAACCAACATCAGGAGCATCAAGCTGTATGTCAACATAGTGTCAGCTAAGGTTGTTCATTATTATGGCCACTGCCAGGCAAAAAAAACAACAAAAAAAACAGTTTCCTCTGTTTGCCTTGTAAAAGGGAGAACTATTTAAGTTTGCTTTGAAAAAGCATATTTTCTGTCAACTTTGTAAGCAATAACATTTTTCAGCCGAATAATTGGATAATATAGAATAAGTGGGTGTACTGCCTGACTTTACTTTATAGTTTTTGATTTTCTTTTATCCTTTTTTAAAATTCAGAATATGGATGCCTGATTTGTTAAATGTACTGTGGGCTGTCTCAGTCCATGTGTTCAACTAGAACTACATTACCTGTAAGCAGTGTAAAAGGAGTTTTTATCATTTTATGTCTCTAAAAAAATACATGAACAGATGGCTCATCTTTTGTTCTCTCTTGTCTTGATGTGTATGTTTGGTATTTAAGTAACCCAAAAGTAACTGAAAGTAATTGGTAGATAACTTTAATATTGTGGTACTTTGAATGAGCTACTGGGTACTTTTTTAGCAGATAATTTGTAATTGTACTCGATTACATTTTTAAAGTAACCCTCCAAACCCTGGTAACAACAACCACAGTGACACTCCGTCCACGATGAATGTCTCCCAGCCTGTCATGATCATTTAGGCTTACTGATTCCTCATGTGATGATCATCTGTAGAAAAAAAAGCCAGTGTGTGTGTGTCTGTGTGCTCTGTGGATCAGGATAAGATGTCAAGATGAGCTTTATTGTCATTGCACATATTTTAGAGCAACAAAATTACATTTCAGCTACATCCTGTCTAAGGACATAGAGTGACAGACAGGGGTGGGGTTGGTGGGAAAAGAAAGGGAGAACTGGGGGACAGCAACGTGCCCCCACTCAGGTGAGAGAGGGGATACAAGAGGCAAGTAGAGGGGAAAAAAAAGGCCAATTCCTGATTGCTCTGTAAGAGGAGGGCAGTTTGAGATTAGGACAAAAAGCACCTCAGCATATAAGCACATGAACAACAAACGAAAAAAAAACTCAGGGACTCACACATATGTCACTGCACAGACGCACAGGGGGGCACACGTATCAACCCCCAGCAACTGAACTGCAACAGAGCAAAAGAAGGCGTTGAGTATGAGGTTGTGTGTGTCACGTGTTTTGATGTGTGTGTATGTGTAAGCCCATGGACTTCATCCCCACCCAGATGCAACAATGTCTCTGCCATCTGATGATGACAAGACCATGGCTGTTGCTGTGGAGACGACCTTGAAGAGTTCTGATCCAGAGACAAGTTCACAGGAGGAAGGTGGGGGGATGGGAGGGGGTAGAGCATCTGTCTGCATACCATCCAGAGGAGTAGAGCGTTATCAGCCTACCAAGGCTGATGGGGAGGAGCCGAAAGAGAGATAAAATTTGTTTGGGAAAGGCAGACTCACTGAAAATTTTCCATCTTCCTAAGAGTTCTTACTGGTCATCTCTATGGCAATTCCAAATGACCTCATTTGGTGGCCCATTACAGCCGAGCTGAGCTTGTCGATTGCCAAAAGTTCTGTCTGCACCTTCTAAACTTTGTAATAAATCAGGAACCCGCCAGCTCCAAATAGCAGAAAGGCAGTTATCATAATTCCAAGTATGTAGACATCTTCAACATCCTCAACAGAAAGGATCGACAGTCATATGGTCTTACAGTCCTCCAAGTCTCCCAGGGGTGGATCGTAAACCTGGCTGTAAACGTTCTGCCAGGGCAGGCAGGCTCCCCTTTGCCCAGTTTCCTCATTGAGAAAATTCGATCAATTGTTTTGAGAGACCAGACGATCAAATCCATGATTTGGGAATTTGGATAGGACACAAAGAGAGGCTCTGATAGTTCAGATAGAGACAGACCAAGCTGAAAGCAGGGCAGGTAGGGAGGAGGGAGCTAGAAGAAAAGCGTCCACCCTCGTCCAGAGCAGAAATAAATAAATAGGTGTGACTGCTGAATTAATGTTTTCTACCTCCCCTCTGATGAGAGGAGGAAGAGATAAGTCTGAGGAGGTTAAGGAGTAGGGTTAAGGAGAATGAGAGGAGGACGAGAGGAGTCTGAGGAAGCTAACGAGTGGGGTTAAGGAGGCTGAGGAGAATGGGAGGAAGATGAGAGGAGCCTGAGGAGGTTAAGGAGTAGGGTTAAGGAGGCTGGGGAGGCAGTGTGTTCAGGTTTTTTATTTGTATACTCAGTGGCCTTTTTTGTTGTGTGTTGACACTGTCTGTGTTCTTGCTCCCTGTATCCCCTGTGTGTCAGGCTGTGTGTTGATGTGGTATGTCTGAATCTGTGTTTGGCCTCACCAAGTATCTTCACTGTGTTGACACCATGGGCTCTAATTTCGTGGCGCAGCGCAGGGGGCGCAAGCCTGGCGCAGTGCTAATTTCGTGCGGCGCACTGCCGTGCGCTGCCAATTTGACAATTTGGTAAACCGTCTGCGCAGAGATGGGTGTGACGGCGCCCCAGGGGGAGTTGACGGCGCACCAGGGGGAGGTGTCAGCAGATTCATGTTGGCGCAGTGACAATTTCGTGCCAAAAAAGTGCGCTGAAAGCTCGCCAGCTCCAACCTGGTCTATCCTCGGCGCAAGGCGGAGCGCACTCCACGCAGCTGTGATTTGATGACAGGCGCACATGTGCGCACATGTCATCAAAGCCTCAGAGGCAGGTTTCCAGAGTGTCAGACACATTTTAATGCAGTAAACAATCACAGTAATCACTATTTAATGTAACCGTCTGAACCAGCATATACATTTATATCTAAATTAACTGTCCCGTCACATCTGATGTCAGATTAAAGCCGTTTGTCATAATGGAAAGTTAACCTGACGGCAGCTGGAAGTTTGATGCACATCTTACAATTAAACAATAAACAGCCTTAACATCTGATACTGAGTATATATCTGGTTCTCTCATTTCATTTAATTCAAAGAAAAGAGGGAGAGAAAAGACGAAGAAAAAAGAGACGAAACAAATGTGTGTCACGCAGGACTTACCCTTGATTTCCCATATTTCTCTGTTTTAGTCTTTATTTTTAAGGTGATCTGAAAAGATGGAGTACATTATTGTAAGGAGGATGAGGAGGAGACACTGGGAGAGTATACAGTATATCACCAAAGGCTCTGCTTGGCGATGACAAACCAGGAGTGCAGGTGGATCAAAAGTATTCTGAATGGACAAGCCAGCTGTGTAACTGTCTCTTCATTTTGTTCTCCTATTAATGACAAAGGAACAGATTAAATCTGTCCTGGGAGCTGGCCCACATGGTGACGCGCGTCGTGTCCTCCGATGTGCCCCGCTGTCCATTGACCTGCTGCAGGCACAGCGGCTCTGACCGTCTCCGCTACCAGCACTCTCTCCGCGGTCCTGGAGATCACTCAGACCAATCAGACGCTGTGCCTCGGCTGCAGGGCATTTAAAGGCGAGGAGAGGCGCTCATTTGATTGGTGAAAACAGCGCTCGGCTGTGTTAAACCCACTCACGGCTTTTCTCCTCCCTCTCTGCCATTTGCGTGTTTCTGAGGCTGTGTGTCTGAGACTGTGCTTTTTCTTTCCTTGTATCCGCAGTGTGTGCCCGACCGTGTGTTTGATCGTGTGTCCTCTCTTCCTATATTCTACCTTTAAAATTAAAAAAAAAAAAAAAAAGTTTCTCAGATCTTGTGAAATATTATGATTATGTACATTTAGAGTATCGGCTTTGTTTATGCTCAGTGCATTTTCTTAGCTCTTAAAGGTCAAATAGTATGTGCACAATAAAACAAAAAGGCACAAGCGACAACAATATAGCTTTCTATGCAAGACGCTCCTTGAAGGTTATACATCATAATGTGTGTCACTTCACATCATACTCACTTTCATGCGCAGTGGAGAAATACTGGTTAAAGTTCCCAAAACTCTTGCTGTGAATAACCCTCTACTGGACCTTAAATAACCATGTTCCCAGCTTCTTTTTCTCTGAGGAATTTCTTTTTTTTTTTTACCAAAATCTGCACTTTGGTGTCTAATGCTTTTACCTTTTTTATGTCAGTGGGCAGAGGTAAGGAGGACGCAGGTGACAGGTTGATGAACTTTTGACATCACATGCACATTTAGACTGATTGTACTGCACTTTGAAGAGCAAAAGCTGATCAAATGCGGGTCACTGTCTCAATTTGCCCAACGATGGAAAAAGTGATATAAATATTCTGCAGTCCAGCACAAAGTGGGACACATGGTTACCCTACTCAAACTGTGTGTCTGAGGCTGTGTGTCTGATGCTGTATGTCTCACACTGATCTCACTTTATATCCAGTGTGTTTGATGCCGTGTGCCTTACCCTGTATTCTCTCTCCCTGTATCTTCAGGTTGTGTCTGAGGTTGTGTGCCTGAGGCTGTGTTTTTTCTCTCCTTGTATTCACAGTGTGATCCTGGTGAAGCCACCAAGCTGCTGTATGACCTCCTTTACACCGAGCCTATAAAGATCGTGTTGATGCCCGGCTGCAGCTCTGTGTCCACGCTGGTGG